>NC_052349.1:57778145-57864614 GCF_009727055.1 Benincasa hispida
AAAAAAAAACATTACTTGGTTTATCTCTGTCGCCTTCTGCATATTCTGCAGGCATGGATTGAAGCAGTATCGAAATGGGTGGGCAGATGGACCTGCTTACATTACACAATGTCCTATTCAGAGAGGAAACAGCTATACCTACGATTTCAATGTCACGGGACAAAGGGGCACATTATGGTGGCATGCACACATTCTTTGGCTAAGGGCAACAGTTTATGGAGCAATTGTCATATTGCCCAAGCAAGGAACCCCTTATCCATTCCCTCAGCCAAACAGAGAATTTGAAATTCTTCTGGGTCAGTTGAGAAAATTTACTTGAAATTATAGCGTTTGGATCATTAGAAGAAAATAAAAATTATGGTAGAATCATCACCTCTGGTGCAGGAGAATGGTGGAATAATGATGTGGAGGCGGTTGTCAACCAAGGATCCAGCATGGGCGTGCCACCAAATATGTCTGATGCTCACACAATCAATGGCAAGCCAGGGCCGCTCTTCCCTTGTTCGGAAAAACGTAAGCAATATTAATTGGAGAAAGCTTTTGGGTCTTTGGCACCAGTTTCAGTGAACATAGCACTGATGATGATTTGGTTTTCCTTTGCGATTCACTTTCCAGATACTTTTGCCATGGAGGTTGAAGCTGGAAAGACATATCTCTTGAGAATAATAAATGCTGCCCTCAACGACGAGCTTTTCTTTGCCATTGCTGGTCACAACATGACGGTTGTAGAGGTTGATGCCGTTTACACGAAACCATTCACTACACAAGCTATACTAATTGCACCAGGACAAACCACAAATGTCTTGTTGCAAGCCAACCAAGCACCGAATAGATACTTCATGGCTTCCAGGTCGTTCATGGATGTTCCAATTCCTGTGGACAACAAAACAGCCACCGGTATTCTCCAATACAAAGGAATCCCTAACACAATCCTCCCAATCCTTCCCCAATTACCGGCCTCAAATGACACGTCATTTGCTTTGAGCTACAACAAGAAGCTCAAAAGCTTAAACTCACCTCAATATCCTGCTAATGTTCCACTCAAAGTTGATCGAAAGCTTTTCTACACGATTGGTTTGGGCCAAAATGCTTGCCCTACTTGTCTAAATGGAACCCAATTAGTTGCTTCATTAAACAACATCTCTTTTGTGATGCCCCAAATTGGTCTTCTTCAATCTCATTACTTCAATATCAGTGGAGTATTTAGAACTGATTTCCCAGACAAACCTCCAACTCCATTCAACTATACTGGAGCACCACTGACCGCTAATCTGAGAACTGCAGTGGGCACGAGGCTTAGCAAGATTGCATTCAATTCTACAGTTGAGCTGGTACTACAGGACACCAATCTTCTTACTGTTGAGTCTCATCCATTCCATCTCCATGGCTACAACTTTTTCGTCATTGGAACGGGGATCGGAAACTTCAATCCAGCCAAAGATCCAGCAAAGTATAACTTGGTCGATCCTGTCGAGAGAAACACCGTTGGAGTTCCCACTGGAGGATGGACTGCCATCCGATTTAGAGCCGATAACCCAGGTGGATATTGATATTTTTTACTTTAAAAAATGAAAAAAGTTGAAATATGACTTGTAGTAAATAGATATAAATATTTTTTGGTAATGAACGTACAGGAGTCTGGTTCATGCATTGTCATCTTGAGGTCCATACAGGATGGGGTCTGAAAACAGCATTTGTGGTTGAAGATGGACCTGGAAAAGATCAAACCATTCTTCCACCCCCCAAGGATCTTCCACCATGCTAGCTTTTGTACCTGCCAAGGAAACAAAAAGAGAAAAGGAAAAGGTGTGTGGAAAACGCAGCGTTCTTTTGATTCCTGCTCAAGTTGCAGGAAATTTCTCTGCGACATAAAATTTTAATAAGATGCCAAAAATATTGTATGTTGTCATCATTCTTTGTCAAGTTTCTTCATTCATAAATCTACAGCAATGATGTGTTTGAGAAACAGGAAACCAAATTGTGGTCAAATAAAGGGTTACTTTTAAAGAAATGTGACATACCCAAGTTTTCTAATTAACAAACATTACTTTGACTATTAAGATATAGTTGGGGTGAACTATAGTCTAACTCAATACACATAAAAAAGGCCAATTAATTTATAGGTACCAAGTACCAACGAAGCACCAATTATTGTACTCCTGGGTGCAAAAAGGATTCATAGTAAATACATCCGAAGATACAAACCAAGACTAGATTAGTACCACATCAGTCAACAACCAACACTAGATTGTGATCAAAGCCTGACACAGCTTGCACAACATTGCGATGCTCGAGGCTATCTAGAAAAACTGGCTCAGATTCATCACTGGAGCTTCCTAACCCAAGTCTACCATCCTTTCCACATCCCCAAACCCACACTTCTCCTCTAGAGCCAAGAGCAATAGAATGTGCACGACCTCCTGACACTAATATAGGTGTTTCCCCTGCTAATCCTTCAATTGCCAATGGGATATTGTTTGGTCCTTCTCTTCCAAGTTGAGACGTCTGATTCCATCCCCATGAGATGACACTCGTCGCATCGCTTATGTCTTTGTTTGAAGTATCTTGGCATAAGGCCAGAGAATGACCAAGCCCTGCTGCTACAGATTTTACATGGAAACTGGAATCAACTGGTAACAACCCCAAATCTTGTCTAGCTCTTCCCAGTTGCCCATAAATGTTGCTTCCACAGCTTAAGAGGGTGCCATCACCTGAGAATTTGATATTGGCATAAACAAATATAGACAGATGTTTGGGTAGTAATATGAAAGTGATTAGCTCGATTGTTACTTACGGCAGAGAACCAAGGAATGATCAAGTCCACATGCAATGTCTACCACTTCAACGCTAGTAAGGTCTTCCACCAGACAAGGTTCCCATATTATTGGCATATTTTTCTCATCTTCCATTGATTCCAAAACCAACCTTTCAGCAAGCTCAATATTTGGTTGTTCTTGGCCATTTGTAGAGCTATATGAACTTGAATCCAAAGGAGACATCTTCAGAGTTCTTCCAATATTTCCCAACCTGCCATCAGCATAATAACCCCACCCAAACAGTTTCCCATTCTCGCTAAATGCAAGTACATGTCCCCAACCAAAAGAAACCTGCCAAGAATATGAAATTCTTTTACATTAAAGATTTTTAAAGGCTTGAAATAGCCGTACAAGAGATCGTGCCTTATTTTTGGAATGTCAAATGTGGATGAGAAAACCAGCCGGCCAACCTTAACTATCTTTTCACCTTCAAGTGCTTGAACTCTAGAGGGTATAACAGCCTCCGTGACATCTTTTCCAAGACCAAGCTGTCCGCGCTTAGATTTTCCCCAAATCCACAAACTTCCATCATCTCCAATAGCAGCAGAGACAACACCCGAGGCAGATGCTGAACTGATGTTCACTAGGTCCAGCCCTATCACTCTATTTGGTACATTCCAAGAATCTCTGTCGAAAATGATGTAAGGAAATCATCAACACAACTACAAATTCTAAAATGGCTAACGAAAGGTTAACACCAAAATATGAGAAATGATATGGTTTCATTCATCTATATATCAGCAACTTTGTCAAAACTATTTTGATGAACTGACCATAGCTTAATTTTTCTATTAGTCGAACACTAGGATGAAGTAGTCTCTAAGAACTACAAAGCTCAGCATTATTCATATAGAGAGCTTTTCAACTTAAAATAGCGATAACATTTTATTAGCAACTATAAGAAAACCAGCAGGGATTCTGCAAGAATTCTAATCGTATTTGAGAGAGGGAGAAATGAAGTTACCTAGGGGAAGCAAAGCCCCGGCCAAGCTGCGCTTCATGATCTCTGCCCCAAGCCCAGAGACAGCCTTGCGAATCGACGGCGAGAGAGTGATAATGCCCGGCGGCTATACTGGTAACGTCGGGAGGAAGCCCGGGGACGGTGGTGGGTTCGTAGGCGGCGCCACCAATGCCAGTGAGGGAAGTGGGCAAGCCGATTGCGCCATGGCTACCATCTCCAAAACTCATAACCGCTCTGCTGGATATACATCTTCTTCTGAAGGGGATGATTGACACTGCCCTTTGATGTTCCTTCGCCAGAATTCGAATTCCACGAATCATCATTCCCCATAATCGATTCTCAACTTTGTTTATTCCAATTATACTAACCTACGATTTAGCATGCAATAATCGATTCTCAATTTTGCTGTTTCCTCCCTTTTTTTCCCCAACTATATTCGTACATTTCCACTAATTTCATATATTGTAATTTTGTGTTGGTATAAAATAAGGGTATTTTATCTACCTCAATATGTATAAAATAGTAAAATATAGTTAAAATATCATTTTGGTATCTCAAATTTTATTTAATTTTACTTCATGACTTTCAATTATCTAATTTTAGTCTATATACTTTTAATAAATCTTGAATTTAATCTTTACTACTAGTTTGTTGTTGATTTAAAATAATTTTTTTGTTATTTATTAGCATTTTAACTATAAATTCTAAAAACATGTTTACGAATTGTGTTTCTTTATATGAAAATTATTATTATTATTAACCAATTTGGTAAAAATTAACTTTGATGGACTAAATTTCAATATAGAAACTCAAATTGAATAAATTCCAAAGTATTGGATCAAAATGATATTTTAATTTAAAATATATGTAAAGATTTCAGGTTATCTTGAAAATTTGAAAAAATATGTGTGCAATGGAAGGAATAAACAAAAGTTAAGTAAACAAAAACAATTACCAAAAAATCATAATTTTTTAGATTACAAAAAATTGCACTCGATTATTTGACTTAATAACTCAATTTTGCATTTTAAACACATACTTTTAATTCACTAAACAACTTTGCACCATAAATACATACTTATTAACTCCACATACATATTAATGTCATACTCTAAAATTCAACTCAATTATCCAAACAACCCTTAACATTTTATTTTGTCGTACTAAGTTCAATTAATTCGAACCTAATTCATTTTGACCCTCCACAGTTCCGTAAAATTGAAATCTAGATCTCTACAAGTTGTTGATTGAGTTAAGTTCATTTTAGTTAATGGTGAATTACTTTTAAGCTATACATTTAATTTTTCATACTTAAGTTACTTTTATCTATGAAACATTTGATTTATTTAAACCAACGAATCTATTAGATTTAAAATTGTGATTTATGTTAATAAATCTTTAATTATTTACTTTTTTTTATATGGTGGATCCATAATTTTAAGTATGTTTAATCAATGACCTATCAGAACATATCATCTAGTGATTAAATGGATACTAAATTTACAGATTAACTTATTAGATTGATATATTGAGAAAATAAGAGAATGGTCTTGTGTTCGTTGATAATGTGAAGAAAGAATGTACATTCTCTTCTAGTTTTTTTCTCTCTCTCTTCTCAAATAAAGTTTTCCTAGTCTCCTCTGAATACTATACACTGATAATACAAAGGAGAATAAAATTTTCCCTAATGCTAAGCCTTGGGTAGTATCAACATGCTGTCACACCATAAAATTTCAAAAAAATTATTACATTTTTTAAAAATATAAAAATAATACTAATACGATATTATAAGTCAATAAACCTAACATAATAATATATACATACTCTCTATTAAAAATGTTTGATATGGAAAATTTTCCATAATCCCTCCTCATATATAATGTGTCACAACAACATCTTCTTAAAAATAAGATAGATCTACTAATATTTATAAAGATAAATGAGTATAAACGAAACCAAAAATTTGGAAAATTTGTACACTTATTTTTCCAAAAATCTACAACCGTTAGATATTTTCTAAAAAGCTGAAATGGACGGTGTAGATTGCATCGCTAGATGTACTGGACCGCAGGAGAAAATTCTCTCCACTTTTCGGGAAGTATCTAATAAATAATAAATATATATATGTTCCACTTCCCTTCATCGTGCCCACCATTGTCAAGAGCTCGCAACTATCTACACCAATCCAAGTAAAAGAAAAAGCGAGGGCGGCGCCACCCGTTACCTATCACCGGCTGCCAAAATAGATTCCGATCGCAAGCGGAAGAAATCGGCTTATTCGATCTCCTCTGCAGATCGAACTGCGAAGGAAAAGCGTAGCAGCAGCAAGAAAAACAAGATGTCCTCTTCGGCGGCCAC
This sequence comes from Benincasa hispida, assembly GCF_009727055.1. Lineage (NCBI taxonomy): Eukaryota > Viridiplantae > Streptophyta > Magnoliopsida > Cucurbitales > Cucurbitaceae > Benincasa > Benincasa hispida. Next base: position 57,784,281 of record NC_052349.1, read on the forward strand.
CGGTCAGGTTAGGGCATCGCACATACTCATAAAGCACCAAGGTTCTCGGCGTCCTGCTTCGTGGAAGGATCCCGAAGGCAGAATTATCAAGAATACCACTCGTGATAGCGCCGTCTCTCAGCTTACTGCCATTCGAGACGACATCATTTCCGGCAAGTTCAAGTTTGAGGATATTGCCTCTCGCATCTCTGACTGTAGCTCTGCCAAGCGTGGCGGCGATCTAGGTCGGCTCACTAACCTCCTTTCCTTTGGCTCTTTTTTTAATTTTCTAATCTACATAATTGTTTCTTTTTATTCGCCATTTCTTGTCTGATTGGTATAATTTGCAGTCCGGAATTAGGTAGTTTTCACTTTATCATGCATTGAGCCTTGTGCCCTAGACTAACTGTGAGAAATCTTAGGTCCTGTTTGGTTAAGTTTTTTAGTTTTCTGCTTTGGGTTGCTCACAATTTCTTTACCATGGTTTTTGTCTTTCTCATGGAACATTTGAATTCATAGTTAAATTTCAAAAACAAAAATGAAAACATGCTTCATTTGGCATGGATTTTGTGAACATTGGTTAAAAGTAAGATTGAACACAAAAAAACCTTTTGTGGAAGTTGTGTTAAGTTCAATTTTCAGAAACCAACAATTAAAGCCCAAATGGTTATGAAAGGACCGTAGTCTTTGGATTTCGGTTTGGTGAAGATTTAAGCTTTAGAATTCAAATAGTTGAATATTATTTGTAAACAGGATATCTGAATCTCGTATTTGCTTCGTTTTTGTTGAATTGTTATATGTACGAGTGAGGAACTTTGCTATACGATACCTCAGTTTCTAAGTTAAAATTTTTACTACTTTCTAAAAAACCTATTATGATCCTGCATTGATGCTCAAAGAATTATCACAAGATTGTGAATGATATGGTTATCTTCTTACTTTTAGATTCTGGACGTTGGTTGATACTGTGATGACTATTGTGTGGAGCATTTTACTTGAAAATCTATGGAAGGATTACTTAATCAGTCGATTTTAGCTAAAATAGGTCTTCTTTATGTGTTGTCAATTGGTTAAACCAACCATTCAATCAGAAAACACATCTACAGCCTTTATCTTATATTTGGTAAAAAGCAAGAACGTCAACCTTTTGCCTGCTGTTCTGAATAAATTTTTGTCCCAGCAAATGCTTAAGATTCTAAAATTCTTGAGTTCTATGAACTTAAATGGGAGCTAAGTAAATCAAATAGAGAGGTGGGGAAATAGCAATAATTTGACTTGTTCATTGAATCTCGATGTTAATCTTGTGCAAGATTTCAACAAGAAAGCCCCAATATATAGAATCTTGGTGTTAATCCTGCTCTTGGAATCATATACACCAGAATTACTCCCATGTTTGGCAAGTTGAATGTTCTTTATCTTAATTGGGAACAGAAAATGAGGAAACTTCCCCTATAATATAAAGCATATGTATGAAAACCGCTTAAATAGTATACAAACAAGAACTTCCCTTTTTGTTAAAATTGGTTCTATGCAGTCGTGCAGTCCTTTTTTTCCTTATTCTTTCAATTAATGGAAAATTTAGAATCTCAACTTCTTAATATATTGCGCCTCCTCTCCCTTTTCTGCTCCACCCTTGGTTGTGTCTGCTAGAAATTTATAGTTATGTACTTAGTCTTGAGAGCCCAATTGATAAACACTCAAAGACTAATTATGTTTGGCAGTTCAATAGCAGGTTTTTCGACAATTTCTAGGATCAGAAGGATATGTCGTGATGTTTTATTTGTTAGTAGGTGATATGTTATGCTAGCAATTGTGTTTGTATGGATTAGCATAACATAGACTAAATGAGCAACACAATAATGTTATTGCAGGTCCTTTTGGGCGTGGCCAGATGCAGAAGCCTTTTGAAGAAGCAACCTTTGCCCTCAAGGTCGGAGAAGTAAGCGACATTGTTGATACTGACAGTGGAGTTCACATCATCAAGCGCACTGCTTAAACTTGTCTCATAATCTGGTGGCTCTACTTATGAAGCATTTAATCCATTTGGCCTTCGGTCAAATTGTAGTTGATCAAGTAGGATTTGTTCTGCTCCAAGGCCATAAGAATTTCTTAATATAATACTCTATCGATCATTCATGTTGTGATTTGGCTATAGCTACTCTGTTTCAGTGACACTAAGATTTTTCTGAAGTTCAATGCTTTTATGCCATTGAATTTTTCCCTTTGTAGACGTGACAACATCAACATTCAACTGGTTGTGGTTTGAATTCTTCGTGTCTATTAGTGCTCTATATATGTTTTTTTTTTGTTCAACAACATTTTTAGTTTTAGTTTTAGTTCACGATAGAAAATATTTTGTTAATATGTTTTTACAATTTTGTCCTTATTAATATATGTTATTAGCCTCTGTTTTGGTTGTTCTTTTGTATTGAAGCAATGCTGGACACGTGTCTCTAAATTTTCTATTTAATGAAAGTCTCAGCCTGTTGAGTGAATTTCATTTCAATATTTCTATTCGTTTTATTACATGGTATCTTGGTTGATGGTGCTGTGTTCAACGTCTTCATCAGAAGGTTTAGGCTCCTCTGTTTTACCCAGTACAATGCTGTTGTCTACATGAACTTTTCTGCTAAACCCGCCAATTGTACATTAATACAAGTTAAACTCAGACCTCCCCTCTCATGCCACCATTGCGACACCTGTCTTGCATAGTCGCCTCGCTCCCGTTAACCCTCGTCCTCAATTAAACCCTAATTTTAACTTAAATCCAAATATTCCTCCCTTTCAGCCTACAAATGGGGGTTTCTTTTACCCACCCGTTCAACCTTATGCTTACTCCTTACCCTTCTTCCCCCAACCTCAGCAAAAGGCAAACATAACTTTTTTTCTTTCTTTCACGTAGTCGTTGTCTATCATACTTGCAGATTTCAATTATCTCCTCTTGAAAAATCAGCTTTGCAACTTTATTATTACGTATGATGTAGAGGGATTCATTGATGGCTCTATTCCAGCTCCTCAGTTTCTTGATCAGCTGTGAACCCAGTTAAATTCTCAATATGCAGTTTGGTAACAGTTTAATACTCATCCCTCACTGGAGATAAGTTGGGTGAAATATTGGGATGTATTACTGCATTCTATCTTAAAAGAGTCTGAGTGGTCGTCTATAGCGAGGAGATGAGGATCATGAGTATACATTCTCAGCTTCAACAGGTAAAAAAGGATGACCTCGTCGTTAGTATCTTGTTCAAATTAAGGAACAAACAATAAGTTTTTTGCAATCAGTGAACCTTTATCGTATAGGGATCATTTGGTCTATATATATTGTAAGGTTTGGGTATTGAGTATAACACCTTTGTCACGAGTATACAGAACCGGACTGGTTGCTCGTCCTTAGCTGATTTTTGAAGTCTTTTATTGGCTTATGATACTCATTTGGAAAAACAACAGGCTGTGGATTAATTAAATATGCTTCAAGCTAACCTAGCCAACTTCCAGTTCTCTCAAAATCATAGAAGATCCAAGTCACCTTCTCCAGGTAAGCTCCCTAATTTTTCCTCTCATCAATCCCTTGTTCCCCTGGACTTTCTCCTGTTTTTAATCAACCGATCCACCCTTTCATAACCCAACTCCCAATCTGGTATTTTTAGCTCACCCTCTCAATAGAATCGAAACAAAAAATCTTGTTGACCTTAGTGTCAAATCCATGGCAAAATGAGACATCCTACTTTTGTTTGCTATAATAGAAACAACCCTACTTATCGTTTCCCTCGAAAGCCCCAACCACTAGCCCTTTTTAACTCCCTTTAGACTACTCATAATCAACCTACCATTCCTCAACCTCCCTATTCTGGTGATTCTTCCTCAAACACGTTCTTTTCTTATTCTAATGATGCTTGGTTTATGGATTTGGGTGCTACTCACTATATGACACCTGACCTCAACAATCTCCAACAAGATCTTCCCTATACGGGACGTGAGTAGGTTGTTGTAGGCACTCGTTCTTAAGAGTGTTTAGTTTCTATTTCTTCTCCATACTTATTCACTCCTCTTCATCTTAAATTTGACATTCATGCTCCTGAAATCTCTCATAACTTAAACAGCATAGCTAAACTTCTTTATGATAATGTGATATTTGCGGAGTTTTACATCTTATTTTCTTGTGAAGGATCCAATTTCCAAAAGGCTATTGCTTCGAGGACTTCTTGATCATGGTCTTTACAAACTCTCTACTTTTTATGTCATTCCAAGAGTCTCTCCATCCTCCACAACACTAACAATTTTTTCTCTCAACGCTTCAAGATCCTCAAGTTTGGCATCACCAGCTCGACCATTCTTCAAATTTTTGTTCTCAATTCTATTTTAAGTCAATATAATATCAAATTTAGGTCTACCTCTATTCTTTTTTGTATTGCGTATCAAATGGCTAAGATCCAACGCTTGTCTTTTTTCTTGTCTTTTTCTCGCTCAATGCATCCTTTTCAATTCGTGTATTCAAACATATGAGGTCCTTCCCCTATTTTATCTAGTCGTTTTACTTGAGTATATCTTCTTCGCACAAAAATGGAAACTTGCTCTATTTTCTTACAATTTAAGGTCATGATTAAAAATCAATCAATTCTAAAGTTGTTGCTCTCCAAACTCGGGTTGGTGTTGAATTTAAGCCTTTAATCCCTACCCTCCTTTCCTGTGGCATACAACACTGCATTTGTTATCCATATACATCCCAGCAAAATGGTAAATGTTGTTGAGGTTGGTTTGTCCATTCTTGTTTATGCATCTATTCCTCGAAAATTATGGTCCTTTTCTTTTCAATGTGTTGTCCATATTATTAACTGACTTCCCACAAATGTTCTTCAAAAACATTCTCCCTCTTCTCTTTTATACAATAAAACCCCTGATTATTCTCTTCTAAAATTCTTTGGCCATGTTTGTTTTCCTTTCCTTTGCCCGTACGATGCCCATAAACTTTAATTTCGTTCTCATGAATGTGTTTTTCTTGGTTATTGTTCTTCTCATAAAGGATATTTATTTTTAGATGCTTCCAGTGGTTGCATATATGTATCTTGACATCAATCTTTAATGAATCCTCTTTCCCCTTTGTTGTCCATAGTTCTCAATGTTCTTCTCTTAAACAGATACATCGGGATTTTTTTTCTTTCCCCTTCTTCCATATTTACTGATATGGTTACGCCTTTCTCTACATCACCTATTCATTATCCACCACTTTCCCTTCCTAATCCAGTTGCTTTTACTACCTCCAGCATGCTCTCTAACCTATCTATTTCTTCCTCACCTCCTACCATACCCCTTCCCCTCTTGTCCCACATTGATTCTATCAATCCATCCCCTTCTCTCAATGCCATCTATACTGCCCCTTTACCATCCACATCCTAAGCATCACCCCTTGCCCCTATTTCCTCATTATCTTCCCTCCCTTTCGCTTGTCCCCAGCCTCCCCTCACTATCAATCAGCATACTATGATTACCAGATCCAAGGTTGGAACCTTTAAACCCAAAGCTCTCCTAGCCTCTGTTCCCACTTCTTCATCAACCATTACAACCGAACCATCTAATTGTAAGGTTGCACTTGCTAATCCACATTGGAAACAAGCTGTGGTCGCTGATTATGAGGTCTTATTGAGGAACAACACTTGGCCCTTAGTCCCATTGCCCCCAGATCGTAAGGTTATAGGCTACAAATGGGTGTTATGTGAAACTACAGCCTCTAGGTGAAGTTGAACGCTATAAGGCTCGGGTAATTGCTTAAAGGTACTCTAAGCTTTTGAAATAGACTATTTTGAGATTTTCAGTTCTGTAATTAAGCTTTCAAATATTCCGATTGTGTTGTCTTCAACTGTGTCATTTGGTTGGAGTGTCGGACAGTTAGATGTTTAGAATACATTCCCTTCATGGTGATCTACAGGAAGGAGTCTTTATGAAGCAACCTGTTGTAAGTAATTCTCATCTTCATCACATACTTTGTTTTCATAAATCTCTTTATGGCCTAAAACAAAACTCACGCACTTGGTTTTCAAAGCTTATTTTGTGCTTGCTTAGGTTGGGGATTGTCTGGTTCCAAAGCTGATACTTCAATGTTCATTTATCTCCTATTGTCATATTTCTCATTTATGTTGATTGATGATACCCTTGTTACTAGTAACAATAGCAAATTAATTCAGTGGTTCGTATCAGCTTTAAATGCAACATTTTCTCTTAAAGATATGGGTGGTCTGGCCTGCTTCTTGGGTATTTAAGTGGTTCATTCACCAGATTCTATGCACTTGTCCCATGCGAAATATATCAGTGACTTATTCAAGAGTGCAATTATATCTAATTGCAAGCTTATTAATTCTCCTATGATGGTTGGTGTTCAGATGTCATTTCATGATGGACAACCATTGTAGGTTCCACCCCGGTATCATGGTTTGGTTGTGCCTATATGAAGGAATGAAATTCCATAACGGAAACGTGTGGACACATGTATCAATGTAATTCAATTCGAAAAATTTTGAAAAACAGAGAAATTATATAAGAATAGGAAAAACATTTATAAATTACAATAGGTTTCTAGAGAGAAAATGATAAGAAGAATTAATCTTTGAAGACTTTTCTTCGCGTAATTCCTCTCTTCGAAATTGAACAATACAAATGCAAATCTCCTTGGAACTAGAAAACGCTTATCACGAACAAGGGACATCACCACTTGGTTTCCTCGCTATTCTCCAGACAAAGAATCAAAGATGCGTAGACTCCTTAATTTGGTAGGGAGAAGTGATTTTGTGTGAGAGAGGTTTCTTGAAGAAGAAGATGAAGAATGTTGATCTCTCTTTTGAGTGATCAATGCATTGGATTGAAGCTTTTACAAAATGAATCTTCTCCTTCCCATTTTACGTGAGAGTGAGTTGGTTTGAGAGGGGGTTAAAACTCCCCTCCACTACCTCACAATAACTCCTCGAGAGAGTATTTTGGAATTTAAATAAATTATTTATTAAATAAAATTTAATTAATTAATTAATTAATAAATTAGATATCATATATTTAATTTAATTTGAATCATATTCAAATAACGATCTCTTACATAACCTATAGTTTCAATATGAATCTCATTCATATAATTGAAGCTTCTACCAAATGAATCTTCTCCCTCCCATTTTACGTGAGAGTGAGTTGGTTTGAGAGGGAGTTAAAACTCCCTTCCACTAGCTCACAATAACTCGGGAGTATTTTGGAATTTAAATAAATGATTTATTAAATCAAATTTAATTAATTAATTAATAAATTAGATATCATATATTTAATTTAATTTGAATCATATACAAATAACAAACTCTTACATAACCAATAGTTTCAATATGAATCTCATTCATATTAATTATATGATATAGTTTTAATATGAATCTCATTCATATTAATTTTAATATATAGTATTATATGAATTTTATTCATATAATTAATATTTGAATCTGATTCAAATATTTATCTCTCAGTAAAATTTTGAATCTTATTCAAAATTAACTTCATGTTGTAATGTATCTATATACAAATTATATTAGTTATATCTTATACAATTAATTCCATTACTTAGTTTGGACAATTCAAATTAATCCAAAATTGATTGATTCTTGTTTTACCCTTAGGGAGCTAGAAAGGGATCTTATGGACCTATAGATTAGAAGCTCTAATGATACGAGTTTAATTAATTAAACTCTTCAATTAAATTAATCAACATTCATTAGTTGTAGGTCACTCCAGTAAAGACTCACAGTTGCACTTTTCGTACTATAGATATATTTCCGTGTCTATGATTAAGGTTGAGTCATCTATGGTCATCCTATATAATGTTAACTTCTTCAATTAACAGTGTTATAAAGAGAAAATAATCATTTTGCGGTTTGGTCTTATACTACCACTCGCATGTCTCCACATGAACGATTAGGAACAAATCGTTGTAACACTTTACAACTTTTGTAACAATTACAAAGTGGGTCGTATTTGTAGTGTCACCAAGATAAAGCATTTAACGTTATCTATATACTACAGATCATTTAAGGTATTACTTAAACATGATCCATCTGTGTGTCAACCACATACATGTTTAAGTTACATAAAATAACCTTGGACCTTAGTTTATTGGATTGGGTTAATGCAATCTAAACGTCGAATAAAATAACACTTTATTTTATTAAATAAATAGTTCATATACAAAATTTACAAACGATGAGAACCACGAGATTCAAGACACCAACCCCAACATCATAGTATTACACTCTTACATGGCTCGAGATCGTTTTTGTTACTAACAAGCTGTGTTAGTTGCTACATGCTCCAAATCTTCACATATTGATATGAATTGCTCAGACATCAAATTATTTTTTTATATTTTATTTAATAATTTAGATGTAATTTTAGCACTTTTTAATTTTATCCTTCTTATGACATTTAAGTATGGATGATTTAGTCTTTTTATCTTGTATTAGGGTTTTTATTGGGAGGCTATTAGGTTATTTTAATCATATTACGATGTATTGAGTTTTAACCTTTGTGCTTGTTTTCAAGGTTAGCCAAAGAGCTTCTTGAATTTTTAATTCATTAGAGTTGCCAAGAACATTCAAGCAGGATTGATCATCCTTTTTGTGGAGTGTTCGAATCTTGGGCTAGAAATCTTGTTCTTTGTTTTAAGATCTTTGATCTTAGGGCAATTATTGTCTAACCCAATCCAAAGGGTTGAAAATCATATTGATTTGAGAGTTTTAATGATTGAAAATTAAGGGTTCTCATCCAAAAGGGTTTTTAATTTTCAATTTACTAGAGTTTTCGTATAACTCGTACAAAACCGTTTTTGGATTTGGAACTTGGAATGATAATGGTTCTAGAAGTGGGGATCAGTCCCAAAATTTATTTTTTACAGAAAAGAAATTTTACATAGCACAAATATGCAAATTACTGAAACTTTACAACATGCTTAGAAAAAGTAGAAATAGAAATTAGGGTTTCAAGAAAGACTTACCCTTGAAGAATTTACAACCTTCACGAAATTCCTTTCTCCAAAACGATCATGAATAATTTGTACTATCACGAATATCCAAACGTGATACCACCAATTGAAGCCTTTTGTATTCTCTTTTGGGTAGAGAACCCTCAGGAGGTGTGAGCTCTGACATTTTGGAAGGGAGAGAGATTGAGATGAGATGAGAAAGAGTGACTAGGAGAGAAATTTTAGTAAGAATACAAAAAATCAAAGCAAACCTCTGACATAAGTATTCTATGAAGAAGATTATCACCCTTAACTACCCCATTCACTACGTGAGATCAAGAGAGAATTAAGAGAAGAGAAGTTATTTCTCTCCCTTTAATTTTAAAATTAAAATTAAAATAAATTAATTTTAATTTATATATATATATAACTATATGTCTGTCTCTTATACACATCTAGATGTGTATAAGAGACAGGTATATAAACTATATGTTATATCATATATAACACATAACCTATAGTTTAATATTGTATCAGATACAATATAACCTATAGTTTTAATCTCTCATTAATGCATGGTATTCAATATAAATTCCATTTATACTAAATTCAATTATATGAATCCAATTCACATAATTAATATTTGAATCATATTCAAATATTTATTTCATTTCAAATAAACTTTATATAATGTATTTACATTATATTAATTATATCATATATAATTAAGTTAAATTGATTATATCACATATAATTAATTCCTTCAATTAATTTGAACAATTCAAATTAATCCAAAATTGGTTATCATAAATCCTTGTTGAGCTACAGAGGGGACCTTATGGACCTATAGATTAAAGCTTCAATGGTAATTGAATAATTATTGAACTCCTTTAATTAAATTATTCAACATCTATTAACAGTCGATCATTCCACTAAAAACCGACAGTTGTACTCTTCGTACTATAGATATATTTTCGTGTCCATTGGAATTCACTCTTTGCACTATAGATATATTTTCGACTATGACCAAACACCTCTCAAGCTAGGAGAGGGTGTGACGCCATATTGTTCAAGCCCTAGAATCAGTCCTGAAGGGAGTAATTTATCTACTTACCCCGACATCAGGAAATGAGTGAATTCTGTCTTGTGTAACTTTGTTCCCAGCTCCCAATAAGACGAATCCCAAAATCGTAGGCTTATTGAATCGGTGATCTGGCCACTCTCACCCATATAAATCAATGGACCGTCTTCATTGGCAAGAATTCACAACTCACTCATGATTCAGGTCATGTCACCTATAGCCATCCTGGTGAAATATAGGTCTTCATTATTAAAGACGTTATATAATGAGACTATTCATTTTGTGGTCATATCTTATACAAATTCCTTTATATAGAAAACCCTCGTTCACATGTCTCTACATGAATGATCAGGATCAGATCATTTGTAGCACTTTACAACAATGGTAACATCTATAAAACAGGTCGTATTTGTAATGTCACTAGGATGAGGTACCAAACCTCATCCATCTACTATAGACCATTTAGGTTATCACTTAAACATGATCCACCTGTATGTCTCTACATACCTGTTTAAGCTACAAAAAATAACCTTGGATGCTAGTTTATTGGTTTCATGGATTAAACTACTAAATATCGAATAAAATATTTTATATTTTATTAAATAAATAAAATTATTTGTACATTACGATTACAAACTACAGGACTCACGAGATTATGGCATCAATCTCAACAATCTTCCACTTGTCCTAAAGCTAGTGAGGTGTACAATATAAAAGTCACACTAATATAACTGTACACACAAACAATAAACCAGGGCATAATACGCGCCCAGTATAAAATCTCCCACTTGCCCTAGACTAGTTGTGGCCTATCCTGTAGATCCATACTCTGCAGGTGACCCTCAAACGCTTTAGCTGTGAGGGTCTTTGTAAATAGATCAGTAACGTTATGATCCGAAGCTATTTGCATGACGTTCACGTCTCCTTGATGCACAATCTCTCGGATGAGATAATACTTCTGCTTTATGTGCAACCTACACTTGTGACTTCTAGGCTCTCTGGAATTAGCCGCAATACCACATTATCATAATAAAGAGTGATGGGCTTAGACATGTCTAGAACAACTTCCATATCAGTCAGGAATTTTTTGAGCCACACAACTTGTTAAGCAGCTTCACAAGCTGCTACGTACTCATCCTCCATAGTGTAGGTAGGAATGTACCCCTACTATATGTTCTTTTAGACTACTGCCCTTCTATTAAGAGTGAACACTGATCTTGATGTGGATTTTCTAAAATCCTTATCAGTCTGAAAATCAGAGTCCGTGTATCCTGTAAGGATTAGATCCTTAGAACCATACACGATCATGTAGATACTTGAAGATATTCTTAACGACAGTCCAGTGATCAAATCCTGGATTGAACTGATATCTACTGACTATCTCCACTACATAGCAGATGTCAAGTCTAGTAAATAACATCACATACATCAGGCTACCAATAGCTGATGCATAAGGGATCTGTCTCATTTTCTCAACTTCTTAAGGCGTCTTAGGACACTGTTTTTTTTTTTTTTTTGACAATATAACTCCATGACTAAAAGGGAGTAAATCTCTTTTGGAGTTCTGCATTGAAAACTCGACAAGCATTTTGTCATGTACGATGCTTGAGACAGGGTTAGCGTTTTGTTCTTTCAATCTCTGAAGATCTGAATGCCCAGAACAAATTGCACCTCTCCCAAATCTTTCATTTAAAATTGAGTCGCTAGCCAATTCTTAATTTTAGTCAGTAGACCTACATTATTTCTAATGAGTAAGATATCGTCTACATACAACACTAGAAAAGCTACTGAACTGTTCATGATTCTCTTGTAAACACATAAGGCTCATCAACATTCTGATCAAAGCCATAAAATTTAATTGTAGTATTAAATCTTATATTCCAAGATCGAGAAGCTTGTTTCAATCCATAAATGGACCGATTAAGCTTGCAAACCATTTTCTTTTGACCTTGGTTTATGAATCTCTCAGGCTACTTCATACAAATGGACTTCTTAAGATTGTCATTCACGAAGGTAGTCTTGACGTCCATTTTCCAAATCTCATAGTCATAATATGAGGTAATGGACAGAAGGATCTCGATAGACTTCAACATGGAAACATGTGAGAAAGTTTCCTCATAGTCGACTCCTTCAACTTGGGTATAATCCTTTGCCACGAGTCTAGCCTTAAAGATTTGTACCTTCCTATCAACCTGATTTTCTCTTGTAGATCCATTTACAACCTATAGATTTTACCCCATCAGGTTGATCTACAAGATGCCAAACAAAATTGAAGTACATAGACTTCATTTCGAGATCCATATCTTTGATCCACTCATCTTTGTCAACATCCTCTATTGCCTTATTGTAAGACAATGGATCCTCAACATATTTTTCATCTACGATAGCTAGGGTTTTTGTTAAATCCATATAACGATCAGGCGGGTTCACAACTCTCCCACTACGTCGAGGCTCATTTAACACTTGAGGTGGATTTGATATACTAAATGACCCAACTTCAACAACTCTTGTTGAGGTATTTGGTTCTTCAATAACTTTTGTTGAATGTTCAGTAGTTTTATTGGAAAGTTCACTTAACACAATCTTATTGCGAGATTTATGCTTCCTTATGTGGTCATCTTCAAACACCTTATTATCCTTAAGATCGTAGAGGTAACCGCCTCTCGTTCCTTTAGGGTAACCTACAAATAGACACAATTTTGAACGAGGTTCCAATTTCTTAGAATTTGCCTCAAACATATATATTAGGCACCACAGATCCTGAAATGACATAAACTACCTTTACAACCATTTCATAACTCCAAAGGTGTTCTAGTAATACTTTTGGACTGAATGCGGTTCAAAATGTAGGCTGTAATTTGTACTGCATAACCTCAAAACGAGTCTGGTAAGGAAGCATAACTCATCATAGACCGAGCCATGTTCAACAAGGTTCAATTTCTTCTTTCTGATACACCATCCTGCTGAAGTGTACCAAGTGCCGAGAGTTGGGATACAATTCTATGTTCTATCAAATAATCTTGGAATTTTAATCAAAATACTTTCCCTCGATCAAATCAAAATATTTTAATAGTTTTATTTAATGCGTTTTCAACTTTAGCCTTATACTTCTTGAACTTTTCAAAGGCTTCAAACTTATGTTGCATTAAATAAACATACCCATACCTTCATCGAACCACAAATGTTTGAATGTACAAGCTCTAAGGATTCTTTGGCCCTGTAACATTTTCCAATAAAAGATCTTTTAGTCATTTTTCCTTCAAGGCATAACTCACACACAGGTAAAGAATTTTCTTCTACCGCTTAGAAGTCCATTCTCGACCAGTCTCTCAATCCTATTGAGATTTATATGTCCTAATCTTAGGTGCCAAAGATGAGCATTTTCTTTAGGAGAAATTTTAAGTCTTTTATTCTAAGTTACCATAGTTTTAAACAGTTCAGTATTTAGGAGGGCTTTAGTTACTGACAGTCTTAGCACATAAAGATTATCTTCCAGTTTAGCAGAACAAAGTTCTATACCATTCTTAGAAATAAAAGCTTTAATCATAGAAAAGTGTATGGAATATTTTTGTTCAATCAAACACTTTACAGAAATTAAATTCCTCATTAAGTCAGGAATAACAACTACATTTTATAATAAAATATATTTATTCTATAAAGTAAGCTGGAGTCCCCCCACTATCATAGTTGAGATGACGTGTCTAGCTCCAACACGCATTGTCATCTCCCCAGCCTCCAGTTTCCGCTAAGAACTAATTCCTTGAAATGAAGAACAAATATAATTAGTGGTGTCTGAATCTATTATTTAGGTTGAATAATCATTCTCCACTAAACAAGTTTCCAAAACAAGTAAATCACATTTACCTTGCTTGGTCTTCTTCTTTTTTTCTAAGTATTTGGGACAATTTCTCTTTCAGTGTCTTTCATGGTTGAAATAGAAACAGATTCCCTTTGCACCCTTAGCCTTCTTGCCCTTCCGGACAACAGCTGGTGGGTTAGCTTTCCCCTTTCTACCTTTCTTCTTCTTCCACTCTTTGGTGCCGGATGAAGAAGACACAGACTTAGTTCTAGAGGTCAAACCTCTATAGAACTTCTTAGAGGATGAAACAACATTTGGCTCACCCTTTTGTTCCTTGGATTTCATCAAGGATTGGAATTCTATAGCTCGTTGAGCAAGGTGGTCAGGTTGTAGTCAATCTTGTTCATAATAACATTGCTACGGAACTACAGGAAACTTTTAGGTAAAGATTCCAGTATGAAGTTAACCTGACTGGCTTTATTTATCACATACCCATTCATTTCCACCATGTTGAAATGGACGATCATGTTGAGAACATGCTCTATAACATATGCCCCCTCTTGCATACGACCATTGAAGATGTTTTTCAGAGTGTCATGCCTGAGTTGTGTGGACGGTTATCCAAACATCCCCCGTAGGGACTCCATGATCTCATGGGCAGTGATCATGGGCTCATGCTTCTTGGCCAAGACTTCAGAAAGACTTGCCAAGATATACGCTCGAGCCTTCTCATTTGCCCGTATCTAACACTCATATGCCTCATAAACATTTCGAGGAGTATTTTGAGTAGGAACAAGAGGACAATCCTCCATTTGGACAAATCTTAGGTCATCAAAGATTAATATTGGGTTGGTTTTGTTTTTTCATGTTGCGTAATTTTTGCCGGTAAGTTTGTCAGCAGTGAGTAAGTTTAGTATTGTAGAAGTCATAATGAATTTGCTGAAACATAGAATTTAATTAAATTAGTATTCAAGCATTATCCATTTGAAAAACCAATCAAATTTAGCAAAATAATATAATGCACCCTATGTGACATCTATTTTGCAATGATGTTTTAGTGAGGCAGAGTAAAAGCCACCGTAGGGTGATCAGGTACCCCTTCACTGAAATGAGACCATCCCAACCAATATACAAAACAACTCCATGTTCCTATAAATAACAATCACCATTTTCGGTCTAGAGAATGTTAACTTGCTTAACATTTTCTTGTAAGTGTAACCCCTCAGTTTAGATCTAGAGTTCCGCCCCAATGAGCCAACCGTAGGGAAAAACCAATTGGGGTAAAAAAACTAAAGCAATACTATCTATTTTTGGAGTTTGAGTAAAAATTCATGCAAATGCCATCCGTAGGGAGACACAAGAAAGGTGCCTCGAGGCCAAGCATGAAAATTTACTATAAACTAATGAGAGAGACCGTGGGATGTGTTGACACACATCTCATTCCCACTTACCATAAACACTCTCTCCATTCACCTTGGTATTGATCTATACAAACACCACCTGTATGGGGACACAAGCAAAGGTGACTCAAGGCTGAGTATAGATCTCACATTATGAACTTACAAGGAGAAACGTGAAAAAGGAAAAATGAAGTATCATATACCCCATTTTCTTCCCACTGAATGTTTACATAGGGTTAATTTAACTTAGAAAAATATGGCTAATTATTTTACTAAGTAATTGTTTAAATTTGCCCAAAAGTAACACTTACTTTGGATAGTTAAACAATTTTGATTAATGTTCATTAAACACTTTAATAAACTTTAATAAACAATTGCATGCTTGTAGCAAATCTATCTAATTCACCTTTCCAGGTCAGTTCCCAGTTAGAGATGTTCCGTTTCCGCCAACTTAAATACCCCACCTTGGATAGAACTAGCCTTAGACAAAAGGTCCTTTATAGATACATTTGTTACAAATTTAATCTTTTAATTAAAAACAATTTAATCATATTAAACCAATTAAAAGGTTAAACTTGAAGGAATTTTTCGAAAAAGATCTTTTGAGCGGAAGCAAGATCGACCCAAATTCCATTTCTCATTGAATATAAGTTTTACAGTAAAACAAGAACAAGATATGCATGTACATAAATTATAGCATGCTTTTAAAAAAAAAATACTTAGGGTTTCAGAAACCCTTACCTTTGAAGAACACTTTCTTCAAGAATCCATCGAACAAATCACGGATGAATCTCCTTCTTCTTTACGCGGCTCTCCTTCTTCAAAAGGGACACCACCACTAGAGAGCCCTCTATATTCTCTTAGGATAAAAGATTCAAGAAAGAGTTATGGATTTTGCTTGAATCCTTGGAAGAGGGAAGGAGATGGAGGAGAGAAGAGGGATGAGAAGAACTTTTCTTCTTTGTTTCTGTTTTTTCAGAGAGAATTGAGGTAGAAGATGAATCTCCAACCACATCCCACGTTAAATTTAATTGATAGATTAAGGGAAGGGAGTTGTAACTCCTTCCCTTTTATTAATTTCAATTGAATTTAATAATATACTATTATTATATAGTAAGTATATAATATACTACTTTATTAGTATAGTTGATTACACTTTATATATTTATCAAAGGTTATAACACCTTAGCCTATAGTTTTAATATTGCATTCAAAATACCAACATAATTCTATAGATTTTTATTTTCTCTCAAAACCAACCAAAACATGTGACAAATTCAAATATATGTATTCCCCTCATCATATAATTTATATTAGGAAAGTCGCATTACTCAAAATAGTTAATTCCTCTCAATATAAATTTCATATTATAATTAAAAAAATTAAATTACATTGAAATCTCATTCATATAATTAGTATTTGATCATAGTTCCAAATTCCTCTCATAATTATCTTTCCATTATTTATTAAAATTGAAATATCAAAAGTGTGTATCAAATACATTATATTAATTATATCACATATATAATCAATTTAATTAATTATATCATATATAATTAATTCCCTCAATTAATTTGAACACTTCAAATTAATCCAAAATTAATTCTCAACTAAATCCCTGTTGAGCTACAGAGGGGAGCTTATGGACCTATAGATTGAAGCTCCAAGGATACTTGGATAATTAATTAAACTCTTTAATTAAATTACCCAGTATCCGTTAACTGCTCGTCACTCCACTAAAGACCAACAGTTGCACTCTTTGTACTACAGATAAATTTTTGTGTCCAATGGATATAACCAATCAACAGTGCGATGACCCTTCACAAATTGCTCGAAAGTACAGCTGGACCACATTACCGTTTTGCTCCTGTAATTACATCTAACTTTTTAAGTATCACTGATCCCTCTAATGAACAATAAGTGATAGTCCAACTATGACCAAGTCCCTCTCGGGCCAGGAGAGGGTGTGTCCATTATGTTCAAGACCCAAAATCAGCCCTTAAGGGAGCAATTTATCTACTTACCCTACATCGGGGAAGGAGTGAATTTGGTCTTGTGTACCTGTGTTCCCAACTCCACAGTCAGATG
The DNA here is from genome assembly GCF_009727055.1 of Benincasa hispida. Taxonomy (NCBI): domain Eukaryota; kingdom Viridiplantae; phylum Streptophyta; class Magnoliopsida; order Cucurbitales; family Cucurbitaceae; genus Benincasa; species Benincasa hispida. Next base: position 57,801,602 of record NC_052349.1, read on the forward strand.
AATCCTCAAAATGGTAGACTTGTTGAGTTGCCAATCTAGCCACTCTCATCCATACAAATCAAATGACCGCCTTCATGAGCAGGAGTTCACAACTCACTCAGGATTCAGGTTATGTCACCTATGGTCATCCTAGTGAAATGTAAGTCTCTATTATTAATGGCGTTATATAAAGATACTAATCATTTCATGGTCTGATTTTATACAAACTCTTTGTATAGGATACCTCCGCTTATATGTCTCCACATGAATGATCAATATCAGATCATTTGTAGCACTTTACAACACTTGTAACATTTACAAAGTGAGTCGTATCCGTAGTGTCACCAAGATAAGGTACCCAGACTTATCCATCTACTACATATCGTTTAGGTTATTATTTAAACAAGATCCACTTTTATGTCTCTACATACATGTTTAAATTACATGAAATAACCTCGGATCTTAGTTTATTGGATTAAGTATATGCTTATAAAATAACACTTATTTTATTAACAACAATATATTTATACAATGTTTACAAACTACGAGATTATAAGAAATTTAGGACACTAATCTCAACAATCTCCCACTTGTCCTAAAGCTTTCGGAGACTAAATGTACAATACAAATAAAGTACAAAATCACAATAAACTAGGCTATACACTATATCCTAGTAACATCTCCCACTTGCCCTAGACAATATGTCCCATATCCTGTAAACCCAGACTTTCTAGATGACCCTCGAACACTTTAGCCATGAGAACTTTTGCAAATGGATCAGCAACGTTGTGCTCTGAAGCAATCTTCGTGACAATCACGTTACCTCAATGCACAATCTCCCGAATCAAATGATATTTCCGTTCTATGTGCTTTCCTCTTTGGTGACTCCTAGGTTCCTTAGAATTTTGCATAGAACCACTGTTATCACAATAAAGTGTGATGGGAAAAGATATATTTAGAACAACTTCCAAATCAGTAAGGAACTTCTTAGCCAAACAACCTCTTTAGCAGCTTCAAAAGCAGTTACATATTCGGCTTCCATAGTGGAGTCCGTGATGCATCCTTGCTTGATGCTTCACCATACTATAGCTCCTCCAGTCAGGCTAAACATTGACCCTGAATGTGGATTTCTGAGAATCCCGATCAATCTGAAAGTTAGAGTCAGTGTATCCTATAAGGATCAAATCTTTATCTCCATACACAAGCATATAGTCCCTCGTTCTTCGAAGATACTTGAGGATCGTTTTGACCGCCGTTTAGTGATCTAATCCTGGATTGGATTAATATCGACTGACAATCCCTACTACATAGCAAATGTCAGGTCTAGTACATAATATTGTATACATAAGATTTCCAATAGCCGATGCATAGGGAATTTGTCTCATTTTCTCAACCTCTTGAGGTGTCTTAGGACACTGTTCCTTAGACAATACAATTTCATGCTTGAAAGGTAATAAACCCTTCTTGGAATTATGCATCAAATATTTGACAAACATTTTGTCAATATATGATGCTTGAGACAAGGGTAACCTTTTGTTTTTACGATCCCTTATAATATAGATCCCTAAAACAAATTGCGTCTCTCCTAAATCTTTCATTTGGAATTGGGCGGCTAGCCATTTCTTTACATCATTCAGAAAACCTATGTCATTCCCAATGAGTAGGATATCATTCACATACAACACAAGAAAGCTATTGAGCTGTTGATGATTTTCTTGTAAACCCAAGGCTCATCAACATTCTGATCAAAGCCATAAGATCGCAGTATCAAATCTTATATTCCAAGATCAAGATGCTTGTTTCAGTCCATAAATGGATTGATTAAGCTTGCAAACCTTTTGCTCTCGATCTTGCTCAATGAATTCTTCTGGTTGATTCATGTAGATGGTCTCTTCAAGATTACCATTCAAAAAGGTAGTCTTGACATCCATTTGCAATATCTCATAGTCATAATATGTGGCTATGGACAAGAGAATCCTGATGGACTTTAACATGACAACAGGTGAGAAAGTTTCTTCATAGTTCACTCCCTCTACCTGGGTATAACCTTTTGCCACAAGTCTAGCTTTAAAGGTCTGTACATTTCCATCCACCTCTTTTCCTCTTATAGATCCATTTACAACCTATAGGTTTTACCCTACAGGTTGATTTACAAGCTCCCAGAAAAAATTGAAGCAACTCCATTTCTTGATTCATGGCTTTAATCCATTCATCCTTGTCAACATCTTCCATTGCTTGCTTATAAGACAATGGATCATCAACTCCATCATCAGTTATGATATTTTGGGCTTCTGTTAAACCGATGTAGCGTACAGGTGGATTCATAGCCCTCCCACTACGTTGAGGCAATCTCAACTCTTAAAATGAATGACTAGATGAACTAACATCAACAACCCTTGTTGATCTATCAGCCTGTTCAACAACTCTTGTTGAAGTCTCAGTAGTCTTATTAGAAATCTCACTTAAAACAAGTTTACTTCGTGGTTTATGATCCCTTATGTGGTATTCTTCCAAGAAGGTAGCGTTTGTCAATACAAACACTTTATTCTCACATGGATCTTAAAATTATCCACCTCTTGTTTCCTTAGGGTAACCTACAAATAGGCACATTTTTTAATGGGATTCCAACTTTTTTGGGTTTGCAATTAGCACATGGGTTGGATATCCCCAAATTCTGAAATGGCATAAACTACCTTTACGACCTCTCCATAACTCAAAAGGTATTTCAGAAACATTCTTTGAGGAAACGTTGTTCAAAATATAAACTGCAGTCTCTGTTGTATATCCTCAAAATGAGTTAGGAAGATGAGCATAGCTCATCAAAGACCGAACCATGTCCAACAGGGTTCTGTTTCTACTTTCTGATACATCATTCTATTGAGGTATACTTGGGGCTGAGAGTTGGGACGTGATTCCATGTTCTATCATATAGTTTTGGAATCTTAAGTCCATATACTCTCTACCACGATCAGATTGTAGTGTTTTTATTTTTTTACATAACAAGTTTTCAACTTCAGTCTCGTACTCTTTGAACTTTTCAAGAGCTTCAAACTTATGTTGTATTAGGTATAGATATCCAAATCTAGAATAATCATCTATAAAAGAGATGAAATATTCATACCCACCTCATACTCTTACATTCATTGGACCACAGAGGTCTGAACGTATAAGCTCCAAGGTTTCTTTGGCTCTATGACCTTTTCCAGTAAAAGGTCGTTTGGTCATTTTGCCTTCAAGACATGACTCATATACTGATAAAGAGTTTTCTTCTACACCATTTAGAAGTCCACTTTTTACAACCTCTCAATCCTATTGAGATTGATGTGACTTAACCTTAGATGCCAAAGATGGGTATTTTTTTAGAAGAGATTCTCTATCTTTTTACAGTTGTTGCTGTTTTGAACATTTCAATATTGAGCACGACTTTTATAACTCTAACGACCTTAGTACATATAAGTTATTTTACGTTGAATCAAAACCTAACTCCATTCCATTCTTAAAAATAAACTCTTTATTCTCAGAGAAGGATATGAAATATTTTTGTTCAATTAGACAGGAAACAGAAATTAGGTTCCTCTTGATATAAGGAACTACATATAAGTTATCTAATAATATATATCGTTTCTTGTCCACAAATAGCTTAAACTTACATACAGCAATAACTGAAACGGCTTCACCAGTATGACTCTAAAAGTCATCTCTCCAACTTCCAACTGTTTTCAGGAATTAAATCCTTGATGAGAAGAACACACGTGGTTAGTAGCTCATGAATCAACTATCTAGGCAGAATCATCATTCTCTACTAAGCACATCTCAAAGACAAATAAATCATATTTATTTTCTTTAGAGTTCTTCATTTTCTGGAGAGTAGTGGGATCAGCTCCAGAACTCAAATCATAAACTCCAAGTATCATTTCAGAAGACAATCCTCGTCGATGAACTTCATCAGAGTTGGCAATAATTACTTTCTCTATTAGTCCCTTGATATTCAATATGAACTGGAGTTTATCTTGGGAACTGACACTACTGGTTTCATTGTCGTTAATCCTGTTTTACTTAAATAGTGAAAACTTTCGTTCAAACAATTCTCGCATTGATTCCATGATCTCATGTGCAATGACCATGTTCTTAAACCTTTTGGCTAATGCATCAGATATGCTTGTCAAAATGTGAACTCGGGCATTCGAATTAGCCTTTGTCCACACCTTATATGCTTTACGAACATTTTGTGGTGCATCATGGGTTGGGACTTGAGGATAATCCTCAGTCATGACAATTTCGAGGTCGTTTATCACGAAAAGCGTTTTAATGGATTTCCACGTTGAGTAATTGAAATCGGTCAAACTAGAAAAGACAACTAACAGAAAAACTCTATTTGATATATTTGTTGAAAAATAAACACATTGACCTACATTAGATTTTAGCATAACTTTTAAAAAATCCAATTTATTTTAGCAAAATTTAAATGAACCCCATTTAACATCTAATTTTGCAAGGACGCTTCAATGATTTAAAACAAAAGCCACCGAAGAGTAGTCAGTTATCCATTCATTGAATTGAGACACTCTCAACCAATCATTACACCAGAATAACTCTTATTCCTATAACGATCAGTCATCATTTATTTGGTCAAGAAATCCTTAACTTGCTTAATAATTTCCCCAAAGTGTCACCCTCCATTTTAGATCGCAGAGTTCTCATCAACGAGCCAACCGAAGGGAAAAATTGATTGGGCCAAAAACTAAAACGATCTTATCCAATTCTGAAGTTCACCTTGATATTGACCTACTACACAAACCATCGGAAGGGGGACGCTCCTAGGGCGCCTCGAGGCCGTGCAAGAAGGTCTCACGGTGCAATGTAATGAAAGAGACCGTAGGACATGTTAACATATATCCCCTCTCACTTACTATAAATACTCTCTCCATTCACCTTCATATTAACCCATGCAAACACCATCCGAAAGGGGACGCTCCCAAGGCACCTCAAGCCCAAGCATAAGTCTCACGGTGTGAATATTAAGGGAGAAACGTGAGTGGAAAAATGACCTATCATATACATCTTTTCCTCCCACTGAGTATTTTAACAACCTAGGTTTAATTTACTTAGGAAAAATACTGCTAATTATTTTTACAAAATGATTGTTTAAGTTTGCCCAAAAGTAACATTTACTTTGGAAAGTTAAACAATTTTGATTAATATCCACCAAACACTTTAACAAATGTTAATCAATAATTGCATGCTTGTAGCAAATCTATCTAATTCACCTTTCCAGGTAGGTTCCTAGATAAGGGTGTTCCGTTTCTGTCAACTTAAGTACCCTAGCCTAACCAGAACCCGCCTTAGACAAAAGGTCCCTTATAAATATTTTTGCTACAAATTTAATCTTTTATTGAAATCAATTTAATCCTATTAAACTGATTAAAAAAAATTAATCTAATTTCTAATCTCATTAGAAATTTATGAACTTAGGTATATCTCAATCATATTTTAAAAGTATTTTTAAAAATGATTTCACCTAAGTTTGCATGCAACTCTTATTATTGATTTTAATTTCTAAATTCATTTATTTATAACTCTTATAAAGTAAATGAAACAAATTAAAACCTACATTGCATCGATTGACATACTTTATAAAATTATAACGTTTATAAGATTACCTAAAGTAATGTCATGCATCATGCAATGTTTATTTCATTACTACATATACATAACACTTATATATATATATCAGTAATAAAATTAAATAACATACATCACATGCATACATTCAAACTATATATTATAACAATTATAATATAAATGATGCACGACTATGTTATTTATGCATGCAAGCATATAGTATAAAACTTATATTATATGATGTATGAACATGCTATAAAATTAAATCATGCATTTACATAAACAGAGATTACTACCTCGAAACATCCATCAACAACCATCCACATACATTTAACAATTAAACCCAATGCAGAACTTAAAACCCACATCTGATGTAAATGATTTCAATACAGAAATGGAATTTAGAATCAGAACGCTAACCTGACTCTGATACCAATTAAAGAAACTCATTTTAAAGAGATCTTTAAGCGAAAATGGATCGTCCAAATTCCATTTTCATTGAAAAACAAATTTACAGTGAACATTCAACATATGCATTCAATAGTAAATTACAACATGTTTTTTATAAAGAAAAAGGGTTCAAGAGATAATACCTTTGAAGAACGATTTTTCGTGTAAATCCCTCGAACTGTCGCAAACTTGAACACAGCAACCCTTGAAGACTTTCTTCGAGAACTTCACGAACCAAAACCAAGAAGACACAACCATTAGGAGCCTTTGGTATACTCAGGGTGAGAGTTCAGGAGTTGTGGGCTCTCACTATTTTGGTTAGGAGGGTAAGTTTGAGTTTGGAGAAGGAAGAAGATTGATTACCTAGAACGTTTCTATTCTTCAATCATATAGAAAAACTTGCCAGTCGTGTAGTGTTGTCAGAAAGAAAAGAAAACTATTTTCTTTTATCCCATTTGCCACAAAAAACCAATTAACCACCCACTATGGTGGTTAGAGAGAAATTAGGAATTATTATCCAAAATAATAAAATAAACATAAATAAATGTGATAACTAATTTATCATATTTTATTTATATTAAACTATATGTTATATCAAATATAACATATAACCTATAGTTTTAATATTGTATCATATACAATATAAACTATAGTTCTATTTCTCTATTTTATGGCATTTATTATAAATCGTATTTATATTAAATTTAACAATTATGAATCTCGTTAATAGAAAATATATTTGAATCTCATTCAAATATTTATTTCTTCCAATCAAACAATAATGTATCAAATACATTATGACAATTATATAATATATAATTGAATCAATTGAATTATATCATATATAATTATATTCTCTCTTATTAATTTGAACAATTTAAATTAAACCAAAAACTTATTTTCAACTAAATCTTTTTTTAGCTATCAAGAGGACCTTATGGACCTGTAGCTTGAAGCTTTAACAGTACGTGAATAATTAATTAAACTCTTTAATTACATTATTTACCATTCGTTAACTGTCGAACACTCCACTAAAAACCGATAGTTGCACTCTTCGCATTACAGATATATTTTTGTGTCCATTGGATATAACCAATCAATAGTACGATGACCCTTCACAAATTGCTCGTAAGTACAACTGAACCAAATTACTGTTTTTCCCTTATAGTTACATCTAACTCCTTAAGTACCACTGATCCCTCTAATGAACAATAGATCATAGTCCCACTATGACTAAACCCTTCTCGAGCTAGGAGAGGGTGTGGCGCCACATTGTTCAAGATGCGGAATCAGCCCTTAAGGGAGCAATTTATCTACTTACCCTTGCTTTGGGGAAAGAGTGAATTCCTTCTTATGTAACTGTGTTCCTAGCTCCTCAATCAGACGAATCCACAAAATGATAGGCTTATTGAATCGGCGATTTGGCCACACTCACCCATACAAATAAATGATCACCCTCATAGGCAGGAGTTCACAACTCACTCAGGATTAAGGTCATGTTACTTATGGTCATCCTAGTAAAATAAAAGTCTTTATTATGAACGGTGTTATATAATGAGACTAAACATTTCATAGTCCGATCTTATACAAACTCCTTTGTATAGAATATCCTCACTCACATGTCTAATATATAAATGATCAGGATCAGATCATTTGTAGCACTTTATAACATTTGTATCACCTATAAAGTGGACCATACTCGTAGTGTCACCAGGATAAGGTACCTAACCTTATCCATATACTACAGACCATTTAGGTTATCATTTAAACATGATCCACTTGCATGTCTCCATATAAATGTTTAAATTACAATGATAACCTTGGATGTTTGTTTATTGGTTTGTGGTTAATGTAACTAAAATATCACATATTTTATAACAAAGTGAATAAAAATATCATATATTATTAATCACATAAAAATTTGTTCATACAAGGTTTACACACTATAGGACCCTATGAGATTTAGGGCATCAACCCCAACAAAATCATATTCAAATATTTAATTCCTCTCAATATAAATCATATTATATTAAAATTAATTACATGAATCTCATTCATATAATTAGTATTTGAATCATATTCAAATTCCTCTCATATTACCTTATATTATAATGTAAATACATTATATTAATTATATCACATATATAATCAATTTAATTAATTATATCATATATAATTAATTCATTCAATTAATTTGAACACTTCAAATTAATCTAAAATTAATTCTCAATTAAATCCTTGTTGAGCTACAGATGAGACCTTATGGACCTGTAGATTGAAGCTTCAATGGTACTCAGATAATTAATTAAATTCTTTAGTTAAATTATCCAACATCCGTTAACTACCGTCCATTAGAGACCGACAGTTGCACTTTTTGTACTATAGATAAATTTTTGTGTCCATTGGATATAACCAATCAACAGTAGATGACCCTTCACAAATTGCTCGTAAGTACAACTAGGTCAAAATTACCGTTTTTCCCTTGTAGTTACATCTAACTCCTTAAGTACCATTAATCCCTCCAATGAAGAATAAGTCATAGTCCAACTATGACCAAGTTCCTCTCGGCTAGGAGAGGGGTGTGGCCACTATGTTCAAGACCTAGAATAAACCCTTAAGGGAATAATTTATCTAATTGCCCTTGCATCGAGGAAGGAGTGAATTCCGTCTTGTGTAGTTGTGCTCCTAGCTCCCCAGTCAGACGAATCCCCAAAATGGTAGGCTTATTGAGTTGGAAATTTGGCCACCATCACCTATACAAATCAAAGAACCACCTTCATGAGTAGGAGTTCATAACTCACTCAGGATTCAGGTCATGTCACCTATGGTCATCTTAGTGAAATGCAAGTCTCTATTATTAACGACGTTATATAAAGAGACTAATCATTTCATGGTCCGGTCTTATACAAATTCTTTGTATAGGATACCCCCGCTCACATGTCTTCATATGAACGATCAGGATCAAATCATTTGTAGCACTTTACAACACTTGTAACATCTACAAAGCAGGCCTTATTTGTAGTGTCACCAGAATAAGGTACCCAATCTTATCCATCTACTACAGATCGTTTAGATTATTATTTAAATAAGATCCACTTGTATGTCTCTACATACTTGTTTAAATTACATAAAATAACCTCGGATCTTAGTTTTTTGGATTGAGTATATGCTTATAAAATAACACTTATTTTATTAACAACAATATGTTTATACAGTGTTTACAAACTACGAGATTATAAGGACACCAATCCTAACAAAACTTATTTCTAATTTCATTAGAAATATGATCTTAGGTCTATATGAATCATGTTTTAAAACTATTTTAAAAAATGATTTTAACCTAAAGTTTACATACAATTCTGAATTATTGATTTTAATTTCTAATTTCATTTAATTATAACTCTTATAAAAGAAATGAAATAAATTAAAACCAATTATTGCATGTTAAAGCATACCTAGGTAAATTATAACAATTATAAAATAACCTAAAGTTGTGACATGTTTCATGTAATTCCATTTCATTACTTAACATACATAACACTTATATACTAAAGTAATGAAATAATTAATAACATACATCCATCCATACATTCAAACTATATATTATAATTCTTATAATATAAATAATGCATGACTATGTTATTAATGCATGCAAACATATATTATAACACTTATATTATATGATGCATGAGCATGCTATAAAATTAAATCATGCAACTATATATTATAACATTTGTAATATAAATGATGCATCAATAATGCATTACCTATGGTGGGATTTTACTATATGACGTATATTATGACATACAAATATAAAATTAAATCAAACATCAAATGTATAATTTAAACAACAATTATTGGACTAGATTGGACACCTAAAACAATTAATTAAATTAATATAACACTTATATTAATTTAATTAATTAAAAAACAACTAAGTATTACAAAAATAATAGCCAACTGGTTCAAAACAGGTGAACCAGGTCTTGCATCATACAAACCGGATCGCCCAACACTCGAACTGGCCACGAACCAACCAAAGCAAGCGAACCGGATGAACCATGAGTCGGAAGAACCACGAACCGTGCGTGAACTGGAAAAAATTTATGTCTTAGAGTGTTGCAATGTTGTGACCTAGCGTTGCAATGCTACGAAAAGATTTTCCGTTCGCCGTCGCAACGTTGCATCGCTAGAGCACAACTTATAACGCTATTGTACAGTAGTCATTGTACAGTTACGAATTTTGTCGATCATTCTTCGATTTTGGTTTCGTTTTCTCTAGAAACCGGAACAATCACGAACGACTCAAGAGATTAAAATTATAGACTCTATAGCTTTAATTATGCCCAAAACATCATACCCTTACATATTAAAATTTGTAAAAATAAAGCAGTAAAACTAAAATCCAATCCCGAAACATCCAAAAATTGCAATGCATTCAACATCCATTTATCATATGAAAAAAATACAGAATGCAACCCATCAATTCTATAAAATCAATTCTTAAATTATAAAATTTGGGATCAAAACCTATCTCTGATACCAATTGAAGGAACTCTAAGGTCCACTGTGGAAGTGGGAATCAGTCCCAAAATTTAATTTTTTAAAATTTTACATAACAAAAATATACAAATTATAGAATCTTTACAGCATGCTTGTACATTATACTCTCTTTTCAGAATTTTCTATTTTCTTTCCCTGCACCGTCGATCGATTTCAATTTTGATTTCCTTTCTTTTTCTTTTCCTCTTTTAATTTCAAAATCTGCACAGTATCAATCCACCTCTTTTTCCTTTTCAATTTTTTCTTTTTTGTTTCCCTCAATTCAAACTAAGATTTTGATACAATTTTCTTTTCCTTTTCAAAATAACAACATAGTTAGAAAATAGATTCAACAAAGAAAGTAATTGAAAAAAAAAACATATATTCAATCTAGAATCTAGGTTTTGATACCAAATTATATGAAAACTCTAGGATTTGAAAAGTAGGAACCCAATTGTTGAACCCCTAATATAAAATTCTAAAGCCCTAATCAATTTAACAACAATCCAAAGAGAATGATTAGATTTGGATTTCCTTTTGATAGAAGACTAAGAGATAAGGAGAGCTAATCCTCTACTAAAGGTATGAATACTCCACAAGCAAGATGATCAGTCTTACCTGAATGCTCAAGCATGCAATGCAACCCTAAATAAAAAAAAAAAATTGCAAAGTTGGTGATGAATCTCCGTTATCATCACAGAGGAAAATTTCATTCTAAATTTAGAAAACCAAAAAAATTGTTTCATACAACCTAATGGCTAGACTTTTTATAGTCTCCCAAAATCCTAATTTGTACCACATCATAGATTTAATAAAATGACAAAAATTACCCTTATTTAACATGTTTGAAAATGATAAAACTGGAAACAATAAAACTATACTTAAATTAATAAAGAAAATATTAATAATAGCTTGGAACCCTAGGTAGTTCATATCATATATGCAGGCTATCAAGAGGCTCTTGTGGTATTTAAAGGGTACTTCTTCTCTTGGTTCCATCATTAAAAGTTCTCATCATTCCCTCACATGTTATACTGATGCAGATTGGACGAGTTGCCTTGATGATCGAAAGAGCACAAACTTTTTCTATTTGTTACTTGGTTCTAATTTCATTTCGTGGAAGTTTGCTAAGCAAAGTGTTGTGTCTCATTCAAGTGCAAAGTTAGAATATTGTGGGATGTCTAATGCTACAGCTGAACTTATTTGGTTTCAATAAGTTTTATCTAAACATGAGTTGTCTATTTGGGTCTTTATTCTTCCCTGTTATAATATTAGTATAATATATTTGGTCGCTAACCTGGTCTTACATAATTGAACTAAACAAATTAAGATTGATCACTTTATATGTGAACATGTTACTCGAAATCAATTGATTGTTCGATTTGTGCCTTCAGATGATCAGTTGGCCAACATTTTGACTAAGGCCTTACCTATGTTTCTCTAATCTTTAAACCAAGCTAGGGGTGAGCATGTTAGACCGAAAAACGACCTGACCAACCCAAACTGGCTGAAATGAAGTCGGATGGTCGAAAATCGGACTAAATCGATTGGTGTTGGTTTACGTTTTTTTGAACCGATGTGAACGTCGGTCTGGGCGGATAATTGATCGGGTCTCGACTCGATCCGACCGATTTATTATTTAAAAAAATATTAGGCGTGGTATAAATTTTTTTGCGATAAGGTTAGGGTTTGTTATCCACCGTCCGTCCATCTCTTCCAGCTGATCGTTGTAGGTCTTCACTCATCCAACCGTCCGTCCGTGTCCCTCCGGCGAACGCTTATCCACTGTTCGTGTCGTGTCCCTACGATGTATGCTTATCGATTTAATGGGGATTTGCTATCAACTCCTTCTGGGGTTATATTCTTTTTGTGTTGTTTTATCCTTGATTTGCAATTTCTATGCTCTAAGCTGCATTCATTAGTTGCTCTTTAAATTTAAGCTAGTTATTCAAGCTTAGACTATTTGTATAGAGGTATGGTGTGTCTTGGCATGGATTCCTTATTTGCTCATATTTCATGCATAAGAGTATATGAGTTTTTGTAAATACTTGGAGACTTAGTTTTTGTAAGGATGAAATACTTTGAGTTTTTGTGAATTGTGTGATAATGATGTCTGACATGGTATGGTTCAGCTACATGGATTCAACGGATATGGAGTTTGATGGAACTGCAACTGATACTTCAAAAAATGAATGAGATGCAGAAACAGATGTCAATACAAATATCGTTGATGTTGATTCAGCAAATGAGACGTCAGATGTTCCAAATCCACCAAAAAGAAGGAAGGTTTGATATGTTGTACCATTTATAAGATCTTCTCCTGCATGCTTTTTAAAACTTAAAAAGTGCATTGAAATTGAAAAATTTTCTTGTTAGAGTTATGTGTATTGATGTTCCCACTAGGTGGAACTCTACATATTTGATGCTTGAGGCAACTGTGAAGTTTGAAAAGGTTTTTGATAGATTAGAAGATGAAAATGCTTCTTATAGACACGATTTTTCATCAAATAAGGAAGATTGGACAAATCCTAAAATGTTGATTAGGTTTTTAAAAGTCTTTTATGATGTGACGTTGAAAATTTTAGGCTCTTTGTACACCACTTCGAATATGGTTTTTCATTAGATTACGACGGTTCAGAATTATATATGTTTGAATGTTGGTAGTACAAATGCAATGCTAGTTAGAATGACCAATAGCATGAAGGCTAAATTTGAGAAGTATTGGGGGAACAATGGAAAAAATAGTCTATGTTGTATGTTGCTATTGTGCTAGATCTTCGAAAAAAGCTAAGGTTTGTATCTTTTTGCCTTAAATTTTTTTTTTTGGGTTAGAGGTTACCAAATCTATGGGAAATGTAGTGGAGCAATGTTGTAGACGTCTCTTTCATAAGTACAGTACTCATAATGGAAGTACTACTACTACTACTAATACACCAACTATCTCAACCTCGGAGACCATGATTGTGATCCAACTGAAAAGGTGGGTGAAGACTTTGTCTATGATACAATTGATATTGATTTTGAAGGTGATGAGACTACACCTTTTGAACATGGGTCAGAGATTGATATTTATTTGTTAGAAGCCAATGTTAAGAATGAAGGTGATTTTGACATACTTCAATGGTGGAAGATGAACAGTCATCGATTTGAGGTTCTTAGTCATATGGCTATAGATATTTTGGCAATTCTAGTATCTACTGTAGCATCTGAGTCGATTTTTAGTACCCGAGGATGTGCTGTTGATTCGTCACGTTGTTCATGGCTTCAAAAACAGTGGAGGCTCTCATTTGTACTCAAAATTGGCTAAATTATGGTCCAATAGATCTTGAAGTTCAACATGACTTGGAAGAAGCTTCATTATTTGAAGAAGGTATTTATTCAATTGTTTAACTTTAAACTTTCATTTGTATTTTGTAGTTGTAATTTGTTAGTTTAAAATCTTAATGAGGTTGTCTTTCTCTTCTTAATCTTAATCATATACGATTCAGAGCAGTTATGGACAATGAAAAAAAGATTCAAGACCTTCTAGATTTTGCAACGTTGTCACTTATCGATTAAGCATTTATTATTTACTAGCAGTGATTTTGGTTGTATTTTATTATTTTGACGTACTATATTTGTGTTTTTATTGTAATTTGGTTGTATTTGACTTTATGTTGTAATTTCTAATTTGATTGTATGTGTCATGTAACATTTGTCATATGACATTTCTATTTGTGACGTACACTCTCGACTTTCATATTAGTTTTGTTTTCAGATATATATGTAGTATGTATTATGTGCTTCTTTAAGCAATTAAGCGAAGCGAACAAAATCCCAAACAATGGACATGTTAATGGTTAAATATTAAGGGTTGTCAAATCAAATCATATCAATATTTTATTTTTAGTACCTCTATTCCATAAGTACTAAAATGTGAAATAGTATTTTGAATTTTGAATCACAATCACAAATTAAGATAGAAAACCAAACATAATTGATAAGGAAGAAAAAGGAAATTAACAAATAGTTTATTTTTTATTCGTATTAAAAAATTGCTATTTATAACGATAATGATTTATAACTAAATATAACTTTTACCTAATAGCAAATAGTATTAACTACTAAGTGGTAAAATGTAAATAATTAATTATTAAATATAGCAATTTTTCTAAGAATATTTATAAAAAAAAAAAAAAAAGGCCAAACCGACTGACAGACTGGTCGGCCGATCGTGTTTCTGCTTAGTTGATGGCCGGACCGATTTGGTCAGATTCAAAACCAATTATGGTCCATTCGACATTGATCTAGTTTGAAAACCAACCTCGATCAACCGATGATCACCCCTCGACCAAGCTCACAGTCCTTCCGAAGAACCCATTCGCTGGTGGGGATGATAAAAGGTATTTGGATAATATGTTTTTACTATTTTATCCTTATTAATATTTGTTATTAGTCTCTTTTTGGTTGTTATTTTGTATTGCATCAATTTTAGCCGTGTTCCTAAATTTCCTATTCAATGAAAGTATTAACTTGAGTATCAGTGCCGAGTGAATTTTCCATTTCTATAATTTTTATTCATTTGATTACAGTTCAACATGTGAGGATTAAAACATGAGGTTCTCGAGTCGAGAGTTTGCATCCATTTGTCTGCTTAACCTTTTGGGTTTATTGTTGATACAGACGGAACGAGTTAAAAATGAAACTTTTGGGGTGGTTTTCCTTCTCTTCCTAAAAGAATGAAAAATAGAAATTACCTGAATCTTGTTAGGAGCTTTTTTTTTTTTTTTTTTTTTTTTTTTCATAAAATAAAGTGTTATTTAGGATAAAAATACGATGAAGTGCTTTTTTTGGTAACGTTATTATTACTAATTAGAAGACATTCAGTATTCATTAATTTAATAAAAAGTTACTTAAAATTCTTGTGATAAAGTTTAATTTTTTTATTGAATATTCACTAAGTTTAATTTATCAATGTATGAAATGAAATACTGTCTAAAGTTATAATTTTTTTTCAAAGTTAATTTACAATAAATCTTAAAATTTTGAAACTTCGAGAGTATTTTTTGAAACAAAGTATTAATGGTTTCTATTCAAAACTAATAATAAGAGTATATATATATATTGAAAATTTTGAAAGATATTTTTTTATACAAAAGTACAAAGTTCACAAATTTTCTATAATTTAGCGTAACACAAATAATAATAATAATGAAAACTCAACCAAATGAGTTAGTTTAGTTGTTTAAAATGTGATGTTTTTATTGGCTTGATGTTCAAGTATAATACCAAATCATAGTGAGGCTAAGTTATAGAAAATGGTCATGGAATTTGTATTTTATTCAAAACATATTTCTAACTTTTAAAAGTCTCGATAATATCTTTAGTAGTCGTTTGGTTAAAAGATTTTTTTGCATGAAAATTAATAAAAAAAATATAAAAACCATGTTTGTTTCATAGTTTTCAATACTTTGTCTAAGAATAAGTTATTTTCAAACACCTCATTTTCCACCGACAAGGATTTTCTATATCATTCCAAAATGGTGAATTTTCTCTTTTCCCCATCTATCTTTTCAGTTTATATATACTTAATTAATTAATTAATATAAATATTTATGTTAATAAATCAATAATAATCTATTAAAACATATTAGTTAATAATATCTTAAATATATTTAGTTAATAAAGTAAGTTTAGTTAAATTTAGTTAGTGCAAAAAATTTATTCTTCAATAATAATAATTGATTATTTATTATTTTTTAATAAAATAATTATTTATTGAGATCAATTAATTTGATGTTTTGTTATAAACATATAATCATTATTAATTATTTATAATCGATCAATTATTTATTGTGATTAATTTTTATTACTCCATTCATTATTAACATATCATATTTATAAAAATTTTTCTAGTATTATTTATTTTTTTTTTTATTAACATGTCATATTTCTATCTTATTTTTCACTTTTTATTTAATATATTGTTTATTAAAATATTCTTTGTTTTATTGTTTAATTAAAAACTCACGTTGAACTTAATTAATTACAAAAATTAGATTATAATTAATATGACGTTCATTAAATATATTAATTGGTTAATTTTAATTATAAAGTACTCAATTTTTTAATATTTATAATTAAAATTATTATTGATTCCTAATTAATTAGTTTTTATCAATAAATTGAATGATATTTATTTTTAATTAATTAATCTATTACAATTATATAAGATTGTCATGCTTAATTTCATAAGTTAAATACAAACAAACAAAAAAATTCATAACATTCTGACATCATTTCTCATACATAATTAAACACAGTCATCTTTGATTCTCAAACATCTTATCACATCTTTAAAACCTTGAACCAAACGGCTCAAGGTTAAAATACCATTTTTGTCCCTGTTCTTTAAAGATTGTTCAATTTTAGTCCATATAATTTGAAATATCCAATTTTAATCTCTATACTTTAAAAAAAAAATAGTTAAATTTAGTTCCTAGCTTGTTTAGGTTTGATTTTCTTTCAAAAAAAAAAAAATTATTTACTAGCACTTTCACTCTAAATTTTGAAAATATAATCATAAGTATTATTATTATTATTTAACCAATTTTGATAAAAATTAATTTTGGATGACTAATATATGAATTAAATTGGATATTTGAAAGTAGAACTAAAATTGAACAAAGTACATTGACCAAAAGGGTATTTAAATATACCCTTAAAGTACGAATATATATATATATATAANTATATATTCGTACCATTAGTCTTAGATAGAAAACATTAGTACTTTATTTAAAGTACCCAAAACTTTCAAAAATCTAAACTCTGGAACTTTAAAAAATAATATTAAGGAATGCTCTTATCATTAGTATATGGACAAAAATTATTAGTTTTTCATTTAGAACATGTCTAAAATTCTCAAAAGCTACATTAGATAACTCTGAAAAAAAAAGTTTTAGAATGTTTTTGTCGTTAGTATATTACATTTTTTTTTCAAAAATCAAATTAAATTCTAAAATGTTCCAAAACATGGATTTTTCCTCAGAACTCAACAAAATGATGAATCACCTTGACCGAGAGAAATATTCATAACTAATTATAATAAATAGACTAGTATGAACTACAAAAATTATCAACAAAGTCATCGTCGTTACAAATTTGGTAGTGCATAAGTTTTCTTTCTTTTCCCTCATGCTAGAAGGAAGTAAAAGAGTATTTAAGAAGGGAGGAAAAAAATGAAAGTGTTAATGTTAAGTCATAGATTGAAGGAGAGAGAAAATGAACGATACTAATACCTTTAAAAGTTTAATGGTATTCAAACTTTTAAAAGTTTCAAGACATTTTTGAGCAAAGTACCTATAATTTTCATTCAAACTAATGGTAAAGATATTTTAAATTCTTTTTAAAAAAGTTTTAGAGAATTGTTGAAACATTTAAAAGTTCTTTTAGAGCAATATTTAGGTATAAAGAGATTCAAACCACAAACCTTTTTTGCCACTAACATATTTGCATGCAAGTTGAGTTGTGCTCACTTTGGCATCAATTTTTTTTCTCTACTTCAAAATTGATTTGTCGATTCCATTTGAACAATATATAGTTACAAATATAGTAATTAAAGTCAAAGTATTAATAGATATAACATACTTCAAAAGAATTTATAGATATTGTAAAATTTAG
The DNA here is from genome assembly GCF_009727055.1 of Benincasa hispida. Taxonomy (NCBI): domain Eukaryota; kingdom Viridiplantae; phylum Streptophyta; class Magnoliopsida; order Cucurbitales; family Cucurbitaceae; genus Benincasa; species Benincasa hispida. The sequence goes on from NC_052349.1 coordinate 57,819,857, forward strand.
ATTAGCCCTTGGAGTCTAATAGTAAATAGACCATATCGTCGGTAGAATTTTAACAATAATATATGATGGAGTCTATCATAAATAGATGTTATTATATTTACAATTCTTTACCAACGTTCTTATATAATTAATTATTAACCCCTCCCAGGGTAACTTGCTTACATTCTTATAAATTAGAAATTATTACCTTTTTTATTTATTATTATTATTATTTTTTTGTCTTGGATCTTTAAACACTACAAGACGACCTCCTCAAAACCATCCTCTCTTACTTATGCCGTAAGTCATGTATATTGGATCTAGCATCAAATTTTACAAATAAATAAAACTAAAATTAATATTTAGAGAAATCAAACACAACCAAGTGTATAAGTTTCGCAATTGAATGTTGACCATGCAATCAAAGACTTTAAAAGTTGACCTCCCTTTAAAAATTAATATTTAGAATATGTTGCCATTAACCTCTAAACTTTGTAATTTTCATTTTTATACTTTTAACTTTGAAACTTATTTTTAAAAAATAGCCTTGAATTTTGATTTGTTCCAAAAAAATATTTTTTTTTTATTAAAAATAAAAGATAAAAATGGACCATAATTAAAAAATATACATGATATTATTTGATAATATTAGAAGATTTAATATTTTTTTTACCATTTATTTCATTTTAAAATTTGTCATTAAAATCATTTACATAATCAATTTTTCTATGTTAAGTTGTGTGAATAATATTGTATGTTATGAGTGATTTTGGAACAAAGATTATAATCGACATAAAATAGTAATAGAAGCAACAAAATCGGAAAAATAACAAGATTTATGCAAAAAAAAAAAAATAGCATCATAGATCCAAAATGAGCCTAGGGAAGAGGGTTTGTTCAAGTCAAATTCCAAGTTAATGTACTCGGCCAAGGTCGCAAAATAGGACATGTCCCACTCATGCACTGGCCCAAAGCATTACCCTAAGACCAAAATGGGCCTAGGAAAAGTTGCTCCATCTCAACCCAACCCTATCCAAATACAAAACCTTGTCGGAACAACCTTAGTCAATCGCTTCTATAAATACATCATAGCTTCATATGAGGTAATTGAAATCCTACTCTCGAATAAATTCAAAGTTGGTGTCATGTGAACATCTCCACTTCTCTTGTCCAAATTTTGACATCGACATTATAAATAATATCAAGTATGAGACGTTCTAACATTAAGGCATGAGCCATTATATGTCAATTTTCATCTTATTTAGTAGAGAAACGTCAAGGGCATACGATCAATTTCATGTGTTATACGATATATATGCATGTAGGTAGGTATGTGTTTATATAACATCAAACAAATCTGAATTGAAATCGACAACATCAACAAAATCGAACAAATCCACCAACGGATTTTTACTTAATCAAAGCAGAATTTGAGTTGCATGTTTTAGTTAGACTTTTAAATGGGGATTTTCGTATAGAGAACCTTTTGAATGAAGAGTTTTCTTGAGAAATCAACTATTTAATTAAAAAAAGATTTGGCCATTAGTTTCATTGAGATTAAGTCCTACGTAGATGACATCTACCTACTTAAGATTTAAATATTCTATAGATTTCCTTGACATCCAGATGTTGTAGAATCAAATGGATTGTCCCATGAAATTAATCGAGATGTGTGTAAACTGGTCTGAACACTTACAAATATATATAAAAAAAAAATGAGATAAAAAAAATACTATTTGGAAGGAACGAGAAAATAAATTGGAGTACTATGAAGCACACAGATCGATTCGTCAATTTCTAAAAAACTAAGATATGGATACATATAAGGATGCGTCATTTTTTTTATATATTTTTTAATATATATATTTCTAAAAAACGAGATATTGATACGTTGAAGATACATTTTCTTTTTCTTTAAAAAAATCTAGGATATAGATAAATTTAGCATACAAGTTAATAATATTAGCACAAAATAGAATACAAACACTAAAATACAATACAAAAAAAGCAACATCTAAGATATTGAAGTACAATGGTTAATAAAATGCAATAGAAAAGTGACTCATATTGCAAAGAAAAAGAAGAAGGAGATTAGAGGAAGAAGTATGAAGATAAACGAAGAATTTATTGTTGAAGATATCCAAATGGTTTATATTTTGGTGGACTTTGTGGGGACTCAAATGTGAAGATGGAGATTAGATGATTTTAGTCGAGGGTTTGGTCTGTTATTTATTTATCTTTTAGTTTTGGACTCAAGTAGTGAATCTTTTTAAATATGTTGCCTAATTTTAGATTGTGAAAGTTTAGATGAGTTACTTGTCTTTTTTCTAAGTACGCATAGAAATAGATACATCAAATCGCGTGTCAGATACGTATATGAGAAGTATCTGAGAAGTATCTGGAAGTATCAGTATTCAATACATGTATTTTTTGCCTCACATAAAGTATCTGTGATTCATAGTTGGAGAACATCTTTCGTGGCTCTGTTTTGTCAACATCCCTAGTTCCATTTGGGTAAAAATAAACCCTCATAGAAAAGATGTCAGTGGTATCTCAGCTAGATAAAAAATATATATACTATTATTATTATTATTATTATTATTATTATTATTATTATTATTATTTTGGATAGATCTTATGGTAATTAGACCCAAAATAACAAAATTAAAATTCATGATTGATAGAGCCTATTAAGAATAGAACTTTATCAGCGATAGAGTCTCATCAACTATAAACTTTGCTACAGGAAAATTCTTAGCCATTACTTTCTCCCCTTTTTTCTTACAATTTTTTAAATTTTATTTGGTTTTTGTTTTGAATGGGACATTTTTGTTCTTTCTAAAATTATTATCATTATTATTATTATTATCATTTAATTTTAAACAATCTTATCAATTCAAAACCAAAATCAAGATGTAACATTTTCTAAACATTGAGACTTCATGTCCTTGAAGCCTACAAACTAAACCAGGACTAAAAATTAATTTACCCACAATAAAAACCTTCCTTACATTACACCTATATGTATTGGATCATCAAATGCGTTTACAAGTAAACTAAAACCAAAGCAAGATTTTAAAAACATGGTTACCAATACCCAACCTAAGTCTAAAACTTATATTAATGCATCAAATTGAAGTCTACTGAGATAGAGTATTGACCATCCAATGATTAAATAGCAAAATTTAAGGCCACATTTAGTCAATCCTAATAAATGAATGGTATTGTGAAAAGTGAGTTCCATTTGATTTCCTTTAGTGTTGTTCATTTAGAGTTTTGCCCTCTTATTGACATCTACGATCCACTTCCAAATATATAATAAAACAAACAGATTGATGAGTAGATGATGCTCAATCCAATTGCTTCTGAAAATCACAACATGAGAAATATGAGATACCAGTCAATGTGACAAAATTCATAATTTGAAGTAAACATGGTAAAAACAATTCAATTACATTTATGATTGTGGCCTATTAGAATTTCATTAAGATTACGCCGGTTTTCATCAACTAAATTATAAAAAGTTGAAGGACAATATTGCCCTCCACAGATCTGAGGTGGCACGTTTTGACTGGGTAACCCAGCTGTGTAAAGCAAGAAGTGCGTGCCACTCGCCCTCACTGGATTCAAACCCTTTCTCCCAGACGCGGCTACTATAATTAGAGCTTCCCCTCTTTCCCCCATTCTTCACTTCTCTCCCTTCTTTTGATTTTGATTTTTCCCAGATCCGACTCATCAATCGCCTTCATTTCTAATGGCATCCATTGCCGACGGTACCAGATCCGCCTCCGATACCAACGGCAAGGCCGCCGATCCGGCGGAGAAGCGCCGGACGGCCTTAATTACTGGCATTACTGGTCAGGATGGTTCCTACCTCACCGAGTTCCTTCTCGAGAAGGGCTACGAAGTCCATGGATTGATCCGGCGATCTTCAAACTTCAACACTCAGCGAATCAACCACATCTATATCGATCCTCACAATGCTCATAAGGCTCGAATGAAGCTTCACTACGCTGACCTTACCGACGCCTCCTCTCTCCGTCGATGGCTCGATATCATTCTCCCTGATGAGGTTTATAATCTCGCTGCTCAATCTCACGTTGCTGTTTCTTTTGAAATTCCGGATTACACTGCTGATGTTGTCGCCACTGGTGCTCTCCGTCTGCTTGAGGCCGTTCGATCTCACATTTCTGCTACTGGCCGTAGCCACATTCGGTATTACCAAGCGGGATCGTCAGAAATGTTTGGGTCTACGCCGCCGCCTCAGTCGGAGACGACTCCATTTCATCCTCGATCCCCTTATGCTGCAGCGAAATGTGCTGCGCATTGGTATACTGTTAATTACCGTGAAGCGTACGGGATCTTCGCTTGTAATGGGATACTATTCAACCACGAATCGCCACGCAGGGGAGAGAATTTCGTGACGAGGAAGATCACACGAGCTGTAGGGCGGATCAAGATTGGATTGCAGAGCAAGTTGTTTTTGGGGAATCTGCAGGCGTCGAGGGATTGGGGTTTTGCAGGGGACTACGTGGAAGCTATGTGGATGATGCTGCAGCAAGATCAACCCGATGATTACGTGGTTGCGACGGAGGAATCACACACGGTGGAGGAGTTTTTGGAGGTTGCATTTGGGTATGTCGGATTGAATTGGAAAGATCATGTGGTGATCGACAAGAGATACTTCCGGCCGGCGGAAGTTGATAATCTGAAGGGTGATGCAAGCAAGGTGAAGAAGGTATTGGGATGGAAACCAAAGGTTGGATTTGAGAAGCTTGTGAAGATGATGGTGGATGAAGACATTGAAATAGCCAAGCGGGAGAAAGTATTGGTTGACGCTGGCTATATGGATGCTCAGCAGCAACCTTGAAATGCATCAGATCAGATAGAGCCAACCCAGAAAAACTACTGTACGCTGCAAATTGCCCGATCTTTAATGTTCAATGCAACTTCATTGAATAGAGTAACATAGCTCGATTTTCAGAATTCATTGTCTTTGTTTTCCTTTGTGTTATTTAAGCAAATATAAAGTTCTTTTCACAGTCAGTTATTACATCTGTTCTCAACTCAGAAAATATTATTAATAAATACACTTCACTAGCTAATTTTTTTTCTTCTGCGTTCTCTTCGCGAATCCAAAATTCCCGATTGCATTATTTTTAAATGGAGTTTCGGACAAACCAACATTTAAAACACTTCTAAATTCAGGCCAAGAGCGAGCTTAATTAAGCACCGACAGTACCAATCTTCAATCAATGTGATTTATTGAAATGGGTCATATAGTTCTGGCTCTAGAAGATGGATCTTAACAAGCAAGTGAAGGCTACGTCGGTGGGGAACTTCCAGGGGACGACAGGGCCAGAGAGATGTCCTCATAATGTGGCTGTGGCCTCTGCCTGGCTGGCCAGTCGGCCGGTCAGGCGGTGACCTTTCAAAGAGCTACCTACGGTCAGCGGTCCTAGATTTTGGAACACTGCTTTAGATTTTTTTTTTTTTTTTTTTTCAATTAACAGCCTAATTTTGCTGTAAACAGAAAATTTGACACTGTATGAATGCTGAAAAAGAAAATTATGTATGTTGAAGATGGATGGTGTAAATCCAATGTATCAAGAATTGGCATATTTATATCTACCTTCTTTTGCAATGGAGTGCTTTGTTCTTGTATTACAAAGTGATTTCCAATGATGAATCAATCTAATTTAGGTTCTTGGGGATGTTGATTTGTATTCAAAGCTGCTACTTGCTCAGAAGATGAGTTGCAGGAAGACCCCGAGTCGGCCGTGGCGACAACAAATGGTTTGATGGATGACCGAAGAGACTCCGGACCCTCTGAGGCAATTCTTCTGCACAATGCATCGCAATTACTAATAACCTCTGTCAATCTTCCCTTAAGCTCACCGATTTCCACTTCCAGTGAGTGAACTACATTACACACATCCAAAGGCAGAGAATAGTACATTTACTTTGTGAAACACTAGCATTTACGAACCAATCTTTTAAAAAATGGAGGGAAAAAAAATGGTATCGGTACCTTCTGATAGATGTTGGGATGCTGACTTCACTGCAGAAACAGAAAAATTTAAGCGTTGAAGAAGTTTAACAGCCAAAGCATCTGTGACTTCAATCTTGTTCTCAATATCTTCCTACAACAAGTATCACCAAATTAAGTTCATGCACAACAAATCCTTCCAATTCTTCAAATGGAAGAACCATAACAAGGCAGCAGTGTGGTAAATACCTGTCAAGAATAATATGATTTTCTGATCAGCTAAAGAACTGAAATGTCTATACAAAAGCAATGGCAATTGGCGATTCCGGTAGTTTAGATATATATAGCAAGGTTGATTCTCGCCTAGCCAAAGTAAAAATGTACTGCATCCAGATTTTAGATTATTCTTTAAAAATAAAATGTAAATGGTAGAGGACAACTTTCATCAAGGAATGTGAAAATGGAAAGTACAAGATGTGACTGAAAAGAAGCCGTACAAGAACCTCAGAAAGGTTCCCTTTGGAGAAATAAATAGCTACAATTGTCCAACCGACATTAACTCATGTTAGCCTCCCAACGATTAGAAATCATAGAATTGACTTAAAGAGACATTCTTTATGGGAAATAACTTTCCTTGAGAAAAAATAAAAGAATGGACGGCCACACAAAAAACCAAGCCTACAAACCTAAACCCTAAACCTATAGAATATTTACAAAATGTCTATAAAATCAAAGCAAAGAGGAAACAAGTGACATGTTGAATTCCAGCTCCTTAGAAAACCTTTCCGACCTTTCAATTCGTCCATAAACGCATAGCCTGGCCAACCCTGAAATTACATAAAATTCCACCAGACCTCTACTTTTGCTAGAAATTGAGGGTGATCTAACCGGATATTTTCAAAACAGAAGGGGGAAGGACCCCAAAAACAGTCGCCAAGTCTTAAAGAATTGGACAATGATTGAAAGTCATTCTTGAGAACTTGACCAATTCCACCTCTTTAAAGTAATCAACCCAACTCTGAGAAACTAGAAAGCTGTCAAAGACTCAATATGAGTAGCTAGGAGCTCCTCTAAACACAGACCAAGTGAAAGTACTATTCTTTGAGGGGCGTTTGGGGTGCAGGTTCAGAATAAAAAGCCTAGAAATCAAATGCCTGAGACTTATTTGAGGGGATTTTGAAGCCTGGGAATCACAAATGCTTGTGTTAGGATATAAGCATGAGTTTGGATAATCTATTTTTTTTTCCTCCTAATTTTTTAGAGTTGATTTGTGGACTGTATAACCTCGTATCTTGGATTAATTTTTATGATAACTTTGAAAGAAAATTTTAGGGGCCTTTTCAAATATAGAAAAATATTTAAAAATATTTACACTTTATAGCAGTACTTTTGAAACTTTTTCCTATAAAGTATAAATATTTTTTTAGATTTTTCTATTTATAAGAATTTCCCAAAATTTTAACCCATCCATTTTAAAATGAAATTTATATTACCTTCGTTTTTTTTGTAATATTAAGTTAATTCATTTGGTCTATTAATTTCCATGACAATAATTTAGGAATGACAATGATTTAATTATTTTTATTAAAAAATTAGTTTTTAGTAACAAAGTAACATAACTTTGAAATAAGTTTTATAACAAATTCAGTTCATCTTTAGATTTCTAAAATATCTCTTTTTAAATAACAAATTTATCTTTTGATAACAAAATAGTACCAGTTTGAAATTTAGTATACTAACAAATTTATAACAAAGATAGTTTTACTTCAAATTCCTAATTTATTTCTTTTTTATTGTAGTTATGAAATGTATTTTCCATTTAAGGTTTGCATTTAATAGCATTCAGAATCCATCAATCACTATATATATATTTTTTTGGTGGAAAAATAAAGAAGGAAATGAAAAATTGAAGGGGAAAAATAAGGGAAGATGGAGGAAAGAAAAAAAATTGTTGGTAACCGTCATTAGGTGACCAACAATGGTAGGTATGCGATGGCCGATGAAGAGAATTTCATGACCCATAAGTAGCACTATTGATGCAACATTTCAGCATTTAGAGCTCTTAGATGAAATAGTCAATTTTTTGTTTTTGAGGGTGTGAAAAATGAGTAAGAATGGGAGAAAAGAGGAAGAAGAAGAAAAAGAAGCAAAAAAATAAATAAATAAAACCCTAGTGATCGGCAGTGGGAAGCAGACGACATAGAACATCCAACTATCCACGACTAGCATAATCGACACCACGCTTTAGCGAGGAGAAAATCCTATGATAAGGGAGCTTGTTTTTAGTTCTTATTTTATTTTTGTGACAATAACAAAGGGAAAAAGAATGAGAAATCCAAAGGGAAAAGAAGGAAGAAAGGAAAATGGAGGGGGAAAAAAGTTGACAATGGGCAAAGGTCACAGGCAGCATGCCGATAACAATTGCCGACTATCACTGACAAGCATGCATCGATCGAACACGATCACAATGGCCAATTGACGATAGCATAACGATCAGTCGATTGTCGATGATCAAGACAGTCGATTGGTCAAAATGTTTTTAAATACCCAAGGCGCATCACGGCGCAAGGTGCACAGAAAGGCGTGGGCTTTTTTTGTGAAGCGCACTATATATATTTACATTAAAAAGAAAAAGCATAATTGAAGTGAAAATATGGAAAAGAAAACCCCAAACACAAGAAATTTTGCATTTAGGCTTACTTAATTTCTTTTCTCGAAATCATTATTATCATTTTCTTGTTCCCAAATGGTCTTCTTCAATTCTTTTAGGTTTCCTAATGCATATAGATACAAATGGTCCATAGTGAATAAAGAAGGAAGACCCTTAATTATTACTATTTTTTAAATTAATAAAGAGGCCCTAAGGCCCATGACTTTGAGCCTTGGGGTTTCACAAAAGACGTGCGCCTAAGACACACCTTATTTTGTGAGCCTTGCCTTTCCAAGGCGAGGTGCCAGACCTATGCCTTGGGTCTAGGCACGCGCTCGAGAAGGCTTTTTAAAGCACTGGTCAGCCGCCGACGATCACGACAATCAACCGTCGAAGGTCACGACGTTTGGTCACTGACCGTCACTACAATCGATCGTTAACAATCACAATGGTCGGTCACTAACGATCAAGAAGGTCACCCACCAACAATGAAGATAGTCGGCTATCAACAGTCAAGTCAGACGTTAATGTCACAACAGTTGGTTATTGACGATCAAGATGCTCGATCGCTGATGATCAAAAAGATCACCCGCTGACCGTCAAGGTGATTGATTGTTGACGATCAAGACGATCGGTTGCCAGCAATAGATAACGAAAGTTGGTCGACGATTGTTGTCGACGACTATCGGTGACCATTGACGAGGTAGGAGATGAAGAGAAATTTTTCTCGAACATATGACATTCATTAAAAATACATATTCCAAACCCATGAGTTTGGTTCTTAATCCCAAACATTTTATTCCGATGGGCCAAATATGGGTTTGGCTTTAAATGCCAAATCTCCCTAATTCCAAACCCATGGGCCAAACACCCCCTTAACAAGAGCTCTTTTGGAGGGAGCTCCATGTCTACCTTACTACCCTCTGCTTCAATTTCCTTTTCCAAGGGTTTTATCTGATTGGTAATGTCCCTAGCTTTCCTCTTTTACTGCCACACTGCCTTTTGTCGAGATGGGTCTAATACATAATTTTCATTTCTTCAAGGACCTAATGAACTTTAAGGTGAAGAGGGGTCTTCTTCGTAATCTGCTATGTCCTCATTTCAGCATCCGTTTCCTCCAAGCATTCTCTGGACAACTCTAAAAGCGGCATCATCGACTGAGGGGATATGGGAATTAGCTTCGTACCTTCTACTATATGGTCCTCTAATTGTCTATCGTCCTTGAAACACTAATGGAATCCTGTTGAAGAGTCAGCATTGTCTTCTATTGGGTGATTTCTTCTAATAAACTTCCCTCTTTCTACTGCTTAGACGAACCAAGGGCACATTAGAAGTTGCTTCCACCTCAACTTGTTTCCCTCTTCATGGAAAGAGCCTTTTTCTTTGCGGCAGACCAGGGTATGTGCTTTTTGTGGGGCCTTTGGGATGAGAGGAATGATAAAGTTTTTAGAGAGCGATCTTTGGCCCTTTATTAGATTTAATGCTTCGTGGGCATCCGTGAAAAGACCTTTTTGAAATTATCTGCTACGTCTTACTGTGCTGTGCAAGAAAAAAACCCTCAGTTTGTTTCCTTTTATCCCGAAAGCTGACTTTTACCTTCATCTTCTCTTTCTACATCAAAGGAGAAATGTAAATACCATTTAACAATTATAGTCTTTCTACTTTAATTTCCGATCGAAGATCTTTCAAGTAATACACCTTTCGGTGCTTCGAGGTGTATTAACTTTTCCCTTCATCTTCTCTTTATTTAATTCATCAGTGAAATTGTTTCTCCTTTAAAAATAGAAAAAACAGGAGAAAAACCCATTTATCATGAGAAAAGTACATCGAAGGATGTTAAATATGGCGTTGCCCATTTCAAACTCTATCAGGACAGCATATTCTTTTTTTTTTTTTTAATCTACGAATGTCTAGGCCAGTTTTCGTGCATCTCGACTAATCTCATGGGACAACCCGTCTGGCCCTACAATACTTGGGTATAAAGGAAACCCGTAGGATATTAAATCCTAGGTAGGTGGTCACCATGGATTGAACCTATGACCTCTTAGCCCTTTGGCCTTTTTTTGATATTTCCACTACCACTAGACTAACAAATGATGGTTATATTCTACTCATTCATGGGGCCTCTAGCCTCTAGATGAAGTCATAAAGCGGAAAAAAGCATTTAATCGCATTAGTGTTAGCTTTAGTACATGATCAAGAAGTACTTCTGAAATTTAGTTTATCTGTTATAATAGTGAGGCATTCAAACAAAAACAGCTGAAATAAAGTATAATTTTGTGACCCTAGGCCAGAATGTAGTGATATAATGAGTTTCAAAGCAATAACTTATTGAAGGAAACAATATATATAGGCATAAAAGGGAAAGAAGATGCCTTAACTCACAACCATTTGCATTCATTATACAAAAATCATAATATTTCTTTATAGAGCAAACCTGATTTTTGTTGATCTCTTGGACCTTTTCATCCTGCCACTTACGGTATATCGAGAAGAGCTCCAAAAGCACTTGAGGATTTACAGTAACTACATTACATTGAAAAGGAAAAGAACTGTCAAGCATCATTGTTCGAAAAAATATTGTAATGGCATAAAATGACACAGAAAGGATATAATCTGATAGCAATAACTTTTCTTATAGGAATGATAACAATAACTAACTAAGAAATGGTCTCAATGATCTCCATGTCCAAGCTATAACGAAAGTCATAAAATTGGAAAGAAGCCAAAATTAGCAAAATGGTTGCTTCATTTGACTAGACTAGAAGATTAACAAAGGATTGAAGGTTCATACTTGGATAAAATATTCTACATAATGAAGGTTTTCTATATATGTGTGTATATAAACAACTTTTGATGAGAAAGAAGGAAAGAATACAAGGGCATACAAAAAGAAAAGCTCAAAAGGAAACTCTCCTAAAGTAAATGCATCTTACAAGATAGAACCTATAGAATAACTTAAAAATATATATATAACCTATGGATCAAGGATGCATGATTCATATTGTACAAACAGTTAAAAATTACAGGAGGAGATGCACTCTTTCTTTTTCAAATTAATTTTCCAATCCCAATAGAGAAAATGAACAAATGTGTCAACTGCTTTTAGTTTATATATTCATCTACAGCTATAACCTACCTAAAGAACCCAAAAGGTAAATAAACAAACTATAAGTTCAACCCTAAGAATCCTACCAGCATTTGAAGAAGAGGGCGGTTTTCTTACTAAGATATCTGTCAGGCTACCTTCCGCAGGGGGTGCCTGCAATATCGGTGTTGTCTACAATACGAAATAATCCAAATAAAATTCCAAATGCAGATAAAAGTTCGACAAACTCAAAGAAATTAGGTGCAATAATCATGAAGTCTCAAAACGAAAAGGGAGTTTGAAGAGAGGTAATAAATTGAACTTACGATTTGAAGGGAATTGAGTCTCTCCAAGATGGGATCCGCAGCTTCTGATCGCTCCGACACGGTGGAGATTACATCAGCTGGCCTCTTCAGGCGTAGCAAGACATAATAAGAAGAGATATAAGTGAGAAAAGGCAAAGAGATAATGTAGAAACAAAGCAATACCGCTGACTGAGAGCGTGAGAGTGCGGATTCTGAAGCCCCCATGTCTGTAAACCCTCAGAGATAGTTTCCGATTAGTGAAAGCTCCGATGCAACCAAGGCGATGGAAAAAGCCAGCGGAGTCGACGGCCCCCAAGCTCCAACTATGACCGAAAATCGGTTTCGGCTCAAGCTCAAACCGAGCCATTTAATTATTTATTTATTGGATAATTGTGATGGGCCAGCAAAATTTGTGAAAATATGTCCCACCAATAAACAATTTGCAAATATGACTATTTAATTTTCTTTTGTAAATAGTTTATCACTAATAAACCTCCATCACTGATAAATAATTTTCACTGATGTAAAAAATTAATAGATGTTGATTCACTTATCAACCATTTAAATATTTATTGTTTATGAATAATTATATGTAGATTATCACAAATCATTAATATGTATAAGTTCTCATATATTCTTTTTCTGTCTATTAACAACTATTTTTACATATTTAGTAGACTATTTTTATGTTCATTATTGATAGAGAACTTTTTTTTTATAGTGCACTGAATGAGAACAATTTCGAAAACATTTGGGGTAAAGATTATCATAAGACTATAATAACCACATTTTGCTATAGTAAACAATATTTCAAAATCCCAAATTAGCTATGCTCAACATTATTTCAAAATTCTCATTTGTTACGATATTTACTATTTTTTACTGTTTTTTTACTATTTTACATTCATAACTTTTTTAAATTTTTTGCTATAGTGTTTACTGTTTTCTTCTCAAACTAAAATAGTTTACACTTCAAATACAGACTATTATAACCCAAACTAAAATAATCTACACCTCCAAACATAGACTATTATAATTCAACTATAATAATGTAGGATTATAATAACCAACTCCTTATCCCATACGTTTCTTTTATGTTTATAATTGATAGACTATTTCTATACATATCTATCATTGATGTGTGTGTATATATCAATAATACATTGTTGTTAGCAATTTATTTTTATTTGTTATCAGAAAATTTTTATTCTTATATTAAGTTATGGTCGATTTACTAATTTTAATCTTTTAATATAAATGGCTTTTTAGACCAAATGAGCATGAAAAACAACCACTAAAAGAAAGAAAAGAAGGTTCAAATATCATTGATATGCTTTTTAAACTTTTATTGATTTGGTATATTCGCAATAGAATTAATAACAAATAAGCATTTTTTATAAGGTATATAGTGATCTAATAGTAAATAAACATACCAACGATAAGTGTTGGAAAAATTAGATGAAATATTACTTATATACATTTTTTATTCTTTTTGATAGTTATGACAATATATATAATGGTAAAATAAGATGCAAATAGTTATTGATAAATAATAAATATAAATATTATTAATAACTTTTTTTTTATTTATTCCTACGATATATCAACGATAAACCTAATAACAAATTAACATGTAAACAATTACGGATAGAAAATGAAAATTAAATACCATAAATTCATTTTTTATAATTTATTCATATGAAAAATCAATGATATATCTCATAACACATGAATATCAAATAATTATGGATAGAAAGCAATTTCAAATATCACTAATATACTATTCTTAATTATATTGAGTAGTATATCAACGATTGACAATAACGGATTTAATATGAGCCAGAGAGTCTCTCAACTTTACAAGTTTTATAAGAATGGTTTTGGTTAAACTAAGAATCTTACAAAAGTCTCATTTTTCATCCACGATACTAAGTCTTATGCACAAGAGTTGGGTGATGTTTCTTTTGTCCACACTCGTCGTTGGAATAATGTTTCGGCCCACTCTTTGACTTCCAAGATATTGGAAGAACTTCTTCCCTTCTTTTTTTCTTACACTAAATGGTTTGCGTCTCTTGTTTGTGATGTTTTGTTTCATCGGGGGGATAAAAATAAACTTCAAACCAATGACATTTTTTACTAATTAATAATATAGCTTTTACCATTAATACGGGTTATTTAGATTGGGGGGTTATTTTGAAAGTTAATTGAGGAAAAGGGATGCTTTCCAACTTATTTAGGGAAAAAAGGGAGTTTTTTTGTCCCCATCCGAATGCGTCTCTTGAAGAGATGCATTCGGGAATATTTTATTATTTTCTTCCATACGCCGCATTAAAAAAAAAGGTCAGAATGCGTCTATGGAACACAATCGTTTATGATCGTTTAGTAAATTATACATGATCTCTTAGTAATTTAAACACGATCACTTTGTAATTTATACATGATAGCTTAGTAATTTATACATGATCGCTTAGTAATTAATTTATACACGGTCGCTTAGTAATTTGTACACGATCGCTTAGTAATTTATACACGATCACTTAATAATTTATACACGATCACTTAGTAATTTATACACGATCGCTTCGATTTTTCTATACAATACCAATTATTTTGTACAAATTTACACTATACAATATGTAATTTTAGCACCAATTATATTCTGTACAACACCAATTGTACTGTACAATATGTAATCTTAGCACAAATTTATCTAAACGATTGCTTAGTTAAATGTACAACACCAATTGTATTCTATAAATTTAGCATAAATTTATCTAAATGAAAACTAAATGTTTGTGTAACAGTTAGCTAAACGATCGCTTAGTATTATCCAAACGATCGCATAACAAAACCTAAGCGATCGCTTAGTATTAGCCAAACGATCGCTTTATAAATTAGTACACGATTACATAATGTATATCTAAACGATCACGTAATAGTTCGTTAAACGATTGCTTAATATTAGCTAAGCGATCGCTTAATATTATTAGCTAAACGATCGTTTAATAAAAACTATAGTGGATAGTAAACAATCGCTTAGTATTCTCTCCGATCGCTTAGTAATATCTAAATGCTCACTTAGTGAAATTTTTCCAAAAATAAAATAAAATAATAAAACATTTTTGCTATTATTTTTTCCATTCTTTTAACAAACCGAAACCAACACTTTCATTACTTATGTTTGTTTACGGTTAATAATATTTTATTTGTTTAACTCTAAATCATTCTTACCTAAAATCAACTATCTCACTGATCTCGTTTTTTATTTTGATAGTAATATTACTAGTTTTTTAACAGTATAAAGAATAATATTATTTTAAGATTAAGACATTGCTATGATTGATTTGATATACTCAATATTAATTTTTAACTTCAAATTATTTTTTTTTTGTTTAAAGTTGTTAGAAACTTATGCAAAAATATAGATATTAATTTTCGACTATTGTAAATAATAGTCAAGGTTCTTTAGGATGTGTTATAGACTGCAAGTGCATTTTCGTAATTGAATTTCATTAATAAATTTAATCATATGTACAATGTTCTATATTCACGACTGGAAGAAGATCCTCTATTACGCCTAGATCGATTATGTTGAGTGGCATAGTGTCCACGATTGCCACACCTTCTTATACTTGGTGGTTGACTTTCCTCTCCAAAGTGTATACCCTCTGTACATCCCCTCCCAGATTACCCTCTTAATCTGGAAGAGGATATGACGGTGGTAGTTACTAACCCTACTGCCAACACTACCACGTTAGCCTTCTAGCCTAAATACCAACCTGTTAAACATTATTAATATACGATATAGCATGCCTCCATAAGGTTCTACATAAGATTATTTAATCACATGCAAACAGTCATGACATAACATCTACGGGTAAAATATTTACAATTGGGCCTAAACATCACTAACAAAGCCCTAGTCCCTCTCAAAACATGTGTACATAGACAGATCATCAACTTAAGTTCTTCTTATCAAGCCGGGTCTTTCAGTGGCAAGCAGAGCAGGATCAACCTTGAAGAATCTGACCGTAGCCTGGAAAAAGGAAAATATAGAAAATCTGTGAGCTAATAGCCCAGTGAGTAACTATAGAATCATATTACACCACGCATTATATCATTATAAACATGTAAATATACTGATGAGCATCTCAAGCAACTTCCTCTAACATAAACATTGATAACCATTCTTAGACATCATTAAACATTATTATTCCTTAGTTGAAAACGAGCCTACATCGCTCTAGCTCCCAATGTCTGTTACCGACCAAGAGACCCATACTTTGGCCTCCCTTTGCTGGTATATGGCCTAGGAGATCCATACTTCAGCCTTTCATTCAGAACTACCTACGTGCACGTGGATTTTTCTAAGTACCGTCAACACCTTAGGTACTATTACCCAGATACCTTCTCCGTGTCCTTCAGTACTGGGTTATTTCCTAGCATCAAATTAAGTTTCATTGCATTCCATTTACACAAAGACTCATTCTATCGTAGCCTTCCTCCAGAATGCATGCTTCAACATAGGAACTTAACTTTTGTAATGAATTCACAACATACCTTGGCATGAGTTAAAACATATACAAGCCGGAGGAGATATGCTAAGCTATTCATTAAACATTTGTTGCTTAAGGAAATATAAATTCATCATCAATACCACTGTAACTTATATGGTCTTTTATGCATAAGTATGAAAACATTAAGTTCATTTTAGTCACTCACAGATCCTTCAAGTTTGCTTCCTTAAGGCTTGATAGGCTTTTCCGATGGGAGTTGAACCTACACATATAAACATACTACTTAGTGTTTACATTAGCCTTCCTTTTAGGCCTACTCAATAAATCAAGCTCATATGCCAAACTATCACATTGTGCCTCCTATCATTCACCTTGAGGGTCAGACACTTAGCCAATTTGGAGGGATTGGGTGTCAAAAGAATGCACCCTTTGATCGCCCACACTCCTTACACTTAGAAAAATTTTGGAGCATTAAACTGTAAATTCAATTCCAACAATTTATAACTAAATTTCCAGAACTGATCTCAAGGAAATTCCTTCTACAAACTTGCTTAGAATCAAGTTAAATATTAACTTAAAATTTCAGCTCGAAATTCCTCGTCCTTTATT
Source organism: Benincasa hispida (assembly GCF_009727055.1). Taxonomy (NCBI): domain Eukaryota; kingdom Viridiplantae; phylum Streptophyta; class Magnoliopsida; order Cucurbitales; family Cucurbitaceae; genus Benincasa; species Benincasa hispida. The sequence goes on from NC_052349.1 coordinate 57,836,994, forward strand.
CTGGAGATTCAAAAGTTCATCATTGGCCCCAATTCAAGCAACTGTCTGCTTGTTCAACAATTTCCAGTTCAAATCTCAAAAATATATAACTCGATTTTCAGGCCTCATCTTAAAAAGTTTCATTCTACAAAGTTGTTTATAACTGATTTAACAATATTATCTCAAAAGTTTAGCTCAAAAATTTTCTTGATTCGTCCTGAAGCTTCAATTCTTCACTGATGGCCTAGATTCACCTGAGAAACAAACCCTTTGTTTTTATTTTGATCCTCCGACCTTATTCCGGCGAGTTTTCCTTCCAGCAGCACAGCCACAGAAAATAGACACACAGAGCTTTCGAATGCCACTAGAATTACAGAATAGCCCAAGTAATTTGTTCAAACCAATAAAATGAAGTCGGTCTTTCTGCTTACCACCGCCCAAAATCTTGCATGAAATCTCCTTGGGCCACTTAGCCCACTAATGAAGATTAATGGCTGAGATTTGATTAAGCCATTTTCTTCCCACTCCATCATAGCACAATTCAGCATTAAATCTCATAGGATAGCATGGTCTTCTCTTGGTTTCCCATACTTAGCCAAAATTTGACCATTATTTCCTACATAGCCATCCGAGAGTTCTCTTATTCTTTAGTTTACTTTCTTTCTCCATCACTATTAACCAAAACATAATCTCATTACAACTTATTGGAAGACATCACATAACTTACACTTGCTTACTTAAGGTAATTAGGGTTTGGATTTTACACCCTCACTACATTATGGATATGTAACATACTGGTCATGGATATTGGGATGGACATGTGAAGTTTGTTCTTCTTCCATGCTTAGTGTATTGAGGGTTGTTGGAAAAAAAAATAAAATGTTGAGGGAGAGGACATCATGGAAGTGTACTGATCGAGTGGCGTTGTTGGATATTCATTCCGAACATTAGGTCGAATAGGAACATCCTCATGTCTTGTTGGATCACTTTGTTCTTCCTTGGAATGTCACCATCGAAATATTGCACTCGATATATCGAGGTGCGTCTACGCAAGCCTCTTTGAGTAGATATTGGCAAATTTGGAAGCTCGACCTGAAAAAGAATTGAATAATAAGTTAATGATTTTAAAATTTATTTTGGTGTGTAATGAAGAAATAAAATCAAACAATCATAGTAAACAATAAACTCATACCAACAAGTGATAGGATGATCCTGCTTTGGTTATGTACCGCCTGCTCACAGTGGAATACCATTCAATATATCCAGGCTCGGTACCTATACCATTGTTAATAGGAGATCCATTAACAACTAAATTCTGTCAATTTTCCCAAATTTTAATATGAGGAGCCAAATATTCAATCCAGTCTCGCTCATGCCTGCCCCTTAAATCGTGTGAATGAAGTCGGGCGTCTGTGTTGCAAGGTTGAGGAATTTGTTGCAACATCTCAAATTGACACTTCATACGATCTAGGTGATGCCACTCCACAACGAAGAAGTATATGAGTGGGCATCTAGATGTCTATATCTCATTGCTATCGAGACAATATGGCGGCAATAGTTGGATCATATGATTATATGGCTTCCAAATAATCTGCATGCATATGTGTCAAAAAATGAATTAACTAGAAGATTGAAACATTATGAATATATGATGTATGAATGAATAAAATATTACCTGGTTAGACATATGTTTATCGAGTATGTGCCTATACTGTACTAGAACATGCGTAGGTTCTCTAATTACAGAATAGTTGTCATTTTATATACAACAATCAGAAGTTAAATTTTAGCTATTAGTATTTCATAATGAAACAACAATAATGAAGGGCACAAAGTTGTTCCCAGTCATAATTTAGAGACCCGATCAATGGTCTTCCATTAATTGGGAGTCCAAATTGGATGGCTACATCTTGAAGTGTAATTGTACACTTTCCATGCAACATGTGGAAAGTGTGTGTCTCCTGGCGCCATCGTTCCACTAATGCTATTATCAGATGCCAGTCTACTTGTATAAATTTTATACAAGAGACTCCGTAGAATCTTACAGCTCTCTTCGCCGACAATGCATTACATCGATATGCTCGTCTTCCCAAAAAACCTCAGATCTATGGTTGCGTTGTAAGTACAAAATCGAGTCGTTGTATGGCTCTGTAGTAACATCCCCGTCCATCTGATCCCATAAAAACAATATTAAATTTAGAAAAAATTGATGTGATTACAATCGACAAATATAATGTCAATTAATAACGAATACACCATTCATTGTATAAATACAATCAATAAATATAATGAAAATTAATAAAGAATACACCGTTCATTGTATAAATACAATCAATAAATACAATGAAAATTAATAAAGAATACATCCTTCATTGTATAAATACAATCAATTAAATACAATGACAATTAATAAAGAATAAATAAGTAAAAGAAGTTACAATCAATTAAATACAATGAGAATTAAAAATAAATAACTAAGTCGCATCACGAGTTCAATTGGGACAATTTCGTCTATTATGCCCTTCTTGTTTGCAAATTGTGCATTGTGTCATGTAACGTTCCCTCCAATCCATCTCCTTTTGCATTCGAGAAGTACACGGTCTGCCAACCTTCCTAACTCGTGATTCGTCTAGATAAATAGTTGGGAAGTTAGGATCAAGCCAACATTTTTTATCGGGGATGGGCTCGAACTGGGGTGAATAACATGCCAGCTAAGTGGAAATTTTGTAATAGTCTTCAATGTAGTAAAAGTAGTCTACGCCAATGGTCTTACGCGCAACCATAGCGTGAGAATAGAGAATTCCAAAATTCTGCCACTTATTACATGTGCATGTTCTTTCACTTAATTTTACTCAGTGTGTGTTTTCACCCTTTAGTGTTATTGGTTGATTGAGGTGGTGACTTCACACAACCCTGTTCGATGGTCAAATATGTTGATGGAATGTTTGGTTGCACGTTGTTCCCAATGATTTATTTTCTTTACCGCATACCTATGACAAATACGAAAATTACTTAGAATACCTCGATAGTCAGTATAAAAGCGTGAGTAACTAAGACGTGAATAATTTACCTCGTGAAACACTCTCCTGATTCAAGAGTAGTCTCTATTTCTACACGACGAGCAATGAAATAAGCAATAGTTTGATAGAATATTGCTTGGACTAGTGTAGTGATGGGTAACTTTCTGGCTCCTTTCAGAACAACATTTGTACTTTCGGCCACATTCGTAGTTAGCCATCCATAACAATGACCACCATTATGTGACTATGTCCATTGCTTAGGATCTATAGAAGCAACATATCGTAAACAATTAGGGTTTGCTATTTGAAGTTCGGCCATACAGCCATTAAACTTCCGAACTTGAAATTTTGATCCTGCACTATACACCAAACTCTTCAACAAACTATTTTTGAACTTGTCGTTAAAATTACTCACCACATGTCGCAAGCAGAATTTGTGGTGTACTCCAACCCAACTGTTGTTAGGGTTTCTAACTACAGATATAATGTCTTTGTGTCTATCTGAAATTAGACACATTCTCTCATTTTTATGCACCATATGATCCCATAAATTCCTCAAAAACCAGCCCTACGAGTCAGCACTTTCCTCCGGTACAATGGCGTATGCAACTGGATAGATGTGACCATTTGCATCAACTGAGATAGCTATTAACAATGTTCCTTCATACTTCCCATACAAATGCATTCCGTTAATTTGAAGTAGCGGCCTGCAATGCTTGAAACCATCGATAACAGGTCCAAACGACCAAAACACGCTACTGAATATTACAAGTCTTTCATCACAATCCACCTCATTTAGCCTCCAATGGACGACTGTACCGGGGTTTGTGATTTGTAAGATATTCATCCATTTGGACAGCAAATTATACGATTCAATCCAATCTTCGAATATCTTCCCAATTGTCTTTCTTCTTCCGTTCCACAATTTCCAATAACTGATGGAATAACCATACTGTTTCAAGATAATATCTTGTAATATTTTGATGTCAACTGACGGATTTTTTTTCACTATGCTGCTTACCTCAGATGCAATTAGATCTAAGTCCAATTGATTGTGATTCTGACTCAGTCTTGCATACACATAAGAATGCAGACCTTTGTACTGGGTAATTTCAAATTTACTGTATTTTTTATGGCAAATAGCCCGAAGTCTCCATGTGCACCCATTGCCATATCTCTTACACCTGACATCTCATGTTGTTTTCTTCGACTCAATGACCTCAAAATTTTAATGTCGAATGATTGAATAGTTTTTCACTGCATTTTTTAAATCCAATTTGGAATTGAATATCATCCCCTTAAGTAGTGAATCAGACCCCATATTACTATCTTCCCTCGTTGTCAAATCGGGTTCAATGGTCATCTTGTTCAGATCTATCTCAGTAAATGTTTCGAGGACTTCATGTATGCCATAAAATTGACCAGGTACTTGATCTAGATCAATGTCATCATAGTTTATTTCAACTTCTTCGTCTTTTGTGGCAATAGCTAGATCACACCGCTCATCCTCCACATCATGGCTTTCCAACTCAAGAGTAGCTTCAACTTCTTCGATGCTGGACTTGGGACACTGGGTTGGATATATACAGTTCAACTCTATTTGGAGGGTATGGAGCGTTGCTCATCATGAACCGTACATCAGTCTCACTTTGTAATGAGATGAGGATATAGAAAGTAGATCTCGCTACATACTACCATATCTAAATATTACCTCTACCCCATCATCTCTATTTATGGATAATGCATCACATAATCCATCGATTAATGTATTGAAGTCAACTTGATGATACATGTTTATACGAAGAGATGGTTCCCTATCATAGTCTATCACATTTGGCCCATTAACAATGTTTCCATGCATATAGCATAAAAATTCTATAACGTCCATCGTAGTTTGGCAAATGCAATATGATATTTATCATAATATTTGCAAGTATATATTAGGCCAACTATATTAAAAATAATATTAAGACATGCATCATCATTTGACCATAAATCAATGATAAATATTCTTTTATATTGGCATGAATCTTTATTCTTTAATCATCATAAAATTTACAATATTAAGGTGAATAATCCAAAATAAACCGACTAGATAAACAGTAAACACAACAACAACAACAACACAACATTACTAACAATAACATTAACATTCAAACATTCAATATTCAATAATGAATACATCATTCCAAATAATTGTAAATAACTATATACATACTTTTTGAATGACTTGATTGTAGAATTTTCTCAGAAATAATAGCCACGGTAAAAAAAAGTCAATACAAAATTATGGATATTTTTTTTTATTATGTATGAAAAAAACATTATTTTTACGCTGTAATATTTTTTTTACTAAAATAATAGACATTAGGAATATATTAGTAGCCATTAGTAAAATTTTGAGTTATATTATTTTTACTAAAATAATTTTCATTAATAGCCATTAGGAACATATTAAAAATTTTACATTAAAAATTTTATTTCAACGTGAATCAAAGATGATTTTTTATTTTTAAAATTTTGAGTTACATTATTTTTACTAAAAGTATTTTTCCATTAAGAATATATTTAAATACTGATTTTTAGATTTCGTTAAAATTTTCTTTCAAAGTGAATTAAAGATAATTTTTTATTTTTAAAAATTTGTGTTAGATTATTTTTACTAAAAGTATGAAAAAAAAACATTATTTTTACTATGTAATATTTTTTTTATTAATGACTTTTTTATGTGTTTAACCATAAATAATTGAACTTTTTAGTTTAAATTTAATACCGCTATTAATTTTAAATTATTTCTTTAATTCGTTTTATTTTTTTTCTCTTTTTCTCCACAAAATAAAGTAATATCACTATTCTTTTCTCCACATATTCTTAATTTTATATTAAAAATTACTAATAAATTTTAAAATTTTGGCAAAATGAAAAAAAAATTTAAATATAAATTTTACATTTAAAAAGATTTATTTTTTTTGATTAAGAACATATTTAAATACCTATTTTTAGAATTCGTTAAAGTTTTCTTTCAACCTATTTTTAGATTTATTTATTTTTCATTAATAACGTTAAATTTTTTTATTAATGACTTTTTTATATGTTTAAACATAAATAATTTGAGACTATAGTGTAATATTTTAAAAATCATAGTTGAAGATTATAAACTATATTTTTATTATATTTAACCAACTAAGACATACTCATTTTGATAGCTAAATATCAACCAAATACCAACCAGAAAAGCAACAACAGAGTACCAACCAAATACCAAATATACCAACCAATAAAGTGGACTACATATAACACAATGTTAATCACATATAATTTTCCCTTATAATAACCAACTATAAAAAATATATTAACTTATTAAAAGAAAAATATTGCACATTACCAAATAAAACTTTGCACCTTACCGAATATTCCAACTTACCAAAAAAACTTTGAATAATATCCACCGTAAACAAAATAAACATTAAAAAAAATCAGTAAAAATTATCAAAAACTTAATTCAAAGTTAAATAACAAAAATATATCAACTTACTAAATAAAATACTACACTGAAACAAATGAAGATAGAAAATAATCGGTATTTGAAAATAAATGAAGAATGTGGAAGAAATGAAGGAAATTTTGTTTTGGGTGAAGATGAAATGAGGATTTCGGTGATGAAGGGGAAGATGAAATGAGAGTTTAGGTGAAGGAGAAAATGAAATCGGTGAAGGAGGATGAAATTTGTGAAGGAGAAGATGAAAACGGTTAAATGAAGGAAAGAAGTTTGATTTTTTTATGCTAAAACGAGGGGAAAAACGCCAAAACCGATCAAAATGTGTCTGTTGAACATACGCATTCTGACCGCGTGCCAACTCACTCTGACGTGCATGACGTGTCAGAATGTGTCTGTTGAGCAATTTATTTATTTTTTTTAATGTGGTGTACGGGGGAAAAATAATAAATGAATGCGTCTCTACAAGAGACGCATTCGGATGGGGACAAAAAAACTCCCATTTTCCTTAAATAAGTTGGAAAGCATCCTTTTTTCCAATTAACTTTCAAAATAACCCCATTATACTATCGATATCAATTTAATAACATGACTGTTTAATTACAAATAACATGATTTACTTCTTTTCAATAATAATAATAATAACAATAACTAACATGATTTACTCACTTTACTTTACTTCCTTTTGTTGTATTTTAGTGTTTCCATCTCACCAGAGAAGAGAAATTAAGGTTGTACAAACTTCAGATTATCAACAAATAAAAGTCTTTCATACTATTCTAAAATCCATCATGATTCTATGTTTCAGACATAAGCATTTGAAAAGTGTAAAGAGATCTCAAAATGTACAGTAAATCACAGAGTGAAGCGTGAATACAAGAAATACAGTAAAATTTGAGAAAAGATCTTCACAGTGTTGGTTGAGGTTGTTGTAGGGTTGCTAGCCAATCCATCAAAGCTGAATTGACAAGCTCAGGAACTTCATCATGTGGGCAATGCCCTGCTTTCAAATTTACAAGAGTTGTGTTGGGATAAAATTCTTTGATTCTGTTGGCTTTAGCAGGACCAACCCATGGATCTAAGTCACCCCACAACAACAAAAGTGGACAGCACAGCTCACTCAGTACACTGTTTAGAGTATATTTGCTTTGATTGAACATGAATCTTGTCATCAATCTGCACCAGAATCAACTAACTTCACGTTCCAGGAAATTAAAACCAATGACTAAGATCCATGTTTTAAACTCCCACTAATTTCAAAAGCTTAAATTGATAGATAAGTATGCAAATCTTTAAAATATTTTCCTAATACTGGTAAGTAAAAACACATACCTGTAGTAAACTTCTCTAGCATTCGGATCAGCTGCTGGCATCGATATAGACTCTACCAGATAGTCATCCACATTTTCCGAATTTATGTATACCTGCAAGGACAATGAATCAAAGACCTTCGGGCGTGCATAAAAAAGACCAGGAAGCCAACATTAAATGATTATGAAAAGTGGATCATCGTTTGAGACAAACAATTCACAATTTTAGTTTTCATCTTTACAAGTTATATTAAGGAGAATAGTCAACATGATCTCCAACAATCTGACAACGCCTTGAAACAAAGAGTGCGTCACCAGCCACTTACACTCTTCAAAACAGAGACAATTCTAGCTGGTTGCTTAGTTTGCCAGAAAAGAACTCCAAGAAAGATCCGCTGAAAAAAATCCTTCAATGGCTTCAGAATGAACTTCTGGAAGCTGGTTTCTTCTGGCTCATCCGTCAACTTATTTACGTCTCCAAACTGCCCAGCAGAGTTTAGTAATACAACTCCGCGAACTTGATCTGGCAACCCTGCTGCTGAAACCAAGGCAGTAAACCCTCCAAGGCTGCCAAAGAACCACTAATCAGAGTCACACAAATGCATCATCCAGATTTACTTTCAATTGAAGCATCGTCCTACTCCAGCCACAATTATTGACAACCAACATGGACAAACTTTTACCTTTTGTTTTGCCATTGTAACCGTAGATAAAAACATCTAAGACCATAATGAAGAAAGGAAGCTAATTTTAATCATGGTCGTACCATACTGAAATATGAGGAAACTATAGTATTATAGAATAGCCTAAGACTTGCAAAATGAGGCTGATTAGTTAGACCAAGAAAAGTCGAGTTGAGACATAAATTGAAGTAGGAAGTGCGTGCAATTTAGAACATATATGGTTTTTATCCCATAAAAGAAAATGGGTACCACACTTTGAAACATATTGCAGGTCTTTATACATTGAAATGATAACTAAAACCTTTGTTGTGCCATCTTGACCAAATTGCAGGCACATAAATTACACTTTTTTAGTTTGCTTTTATGCATGGCCTATTGTTTAAAACAAACTGAAGTTCTTTGTGACAAAATCGTGTATTTGAAAGTAGCATTTTCTACAACAAATGTGACCTATAAAGCCAACCCAAAAAAACTTCCTAAAAGTTGTTTGAGAAAGGAAGTAGAAAGTTATTTTACCGTTACATTATTTTCTCAAGAAACAGAGCTTAGTTTGATACAAGAAGGAAATGTGAATGTGGACAAGCAACAATCAAACCACACTTTACTAACAAACGACAACTGAAATGCTAAATAATTATGCATAAACATCAAATTATGATGGTAATAGTTTAGAGGACACATCATTTGATAAAGTAGAGTTCAAACAAGAACATTTAAAACATCTCATAAGTCCATTTAAACTTATATTTAGTCCATATTATTACCTGTTCCCAACCAAAACAGCGGGCTGTTCCACTATTTCCTTCATAAAGTCGACAACTTGGTCTCTCCAAACCATGGCATCATACTCAATAATTGCTTTATCACTCCATCCAAATCCCAGCAAGTCTAAGGCATAGACCTTGTACTTTTTAGCCAGCTCTGGTATGTTATACCTTCATTAGGAAAAGAAACATAAAATGTCATGGAATCACTCCATTGATACAGAAAACAAAGATACTGTTAGTTGCCACAAGACTCGGACGTTTAAGTTCTTTGATTCAATCCTTTTTTTTTTAACACCGTCATTACACATGAACTCAAGTATTAATTGTAATCCACAATTCCAATACCTAGATTACTAATATTAAATAGAAAAGGAACAAAAAGATCCAGAATTTGAACTTAAGATCTAATAACAAATACTTAAACTGTTAAGTTAAAAAGAACTCAACATTTTCCCAACTCATCCATTAACAAATAACGATTAGGAGAAAACGCAAACAGAAAAAAAGGGAACTAAATCAGACCTCCAATGAAATACAGAAGCACCAAAACCATGAATAAGAACTATCGGAGGACCTTCTCCTTTTACAACATAATGTATCTTGTGACCCCGCCATGTCCAGAAGTTATAACCTTCTGGTTTGAAAGGTAATCTTTCAATTCCTACAAAACGAATAAAGCAAAACTTAGCCAATCTGCATATAATAAGCCAACACAAAGGAGGCCAGTTCCAAATAATTTACTAGCAAGACCCACTAAACCAAATGCATATATATATAGGCTCTGACCTTGAGCAGGTTGCAAAACCGCAGAAGAGCCCATAACAGAAACTCCAGAAGCCACAATTCCCCTAAAAGCAAAACTTCTCCTATTCATTAGACATTTGCTTCCTCCCAAGAAGAAAGCCAAATTCAAAAAAATCAGTATTTAGTGTTTCACAGAGAAAAAAGGGGGCAAAAAAAAGTAAGCAATGAATCTTACTATGTTGAAATGCTCTCCTCAGAGGGACAAAAGCCCAATTAGCAGTAGGGTTATAAAGCTCTGTCTTAACTTTAAGCGACGGCGAAATGCCGTCGGATGAGGAAATCATGGAGAAGGGAAAATAATCTACTACAACGTTCCAGATACTAGAGGACTTAGAGGTTAAGTAAACTGTAAAATTGGTGTAAAGGGAATGAAAAATTGAATATCTTGGCAAGTGGGGTTCGACATTTGAGAGCTTAAAAGCTGTAATATCTGTGGCTGGTGTGGATTTGGGCGTTGTGGCGAAGTTCTAGCCAATGCTGGTTCAGATTTATAGCTTTTCAGACTTCTGGTGGAAAAGGGAAAGATGCTAATTTGGTTTTTTCTACTTGAAAGGGACCCCAAGGAAATGAAGATCTTTCTGTAATTACTGAGGGCTTCTGGAACCAGTTCTTTACCCCTTCCATGTTGCGGAAAATCCGAGGGAAATTAATGAAGACGATACCGAAGTGAGCCGCGGCTAACTTTTTCTTTTTCTTACCGTTCGTTCGTTCGGCCATGGCCCATGGCCCTGGGTATGGGTTAGATGATTTAAACTACTCGCTGTTGAAAAAATTGATATGAGAAAATAGTATTTTTCAAAGTTTTATTTTTATTTAAATATTTTTTATAACAAATATTAAAATACACTTAATAAGTCATTTTTAGAATAAATTGGAGTATTTGACGATCGCTCAAAATAGTTTTTTAAGTGTATTTTAATCAAAATAGTTTTTCAAGTGTATTTTAATAAATATTAAAATACACTTGAAAAATTATTTTTTATTAAAATACACTTGAAAAACTATTTTGAGCGGTTGCCTAACACTCCAATTTGTTCTAAAAATGACTTATTTTTTAAATTAAATATTTGTAAATATTTTCTAAACACACCCTAATCGCCCTCTGATAATTTTTAAGCCCCATCATAACTATTATGTTTATTCACTTTAAATTGAGTATATGTTTCTCTATCCTCATAATTGTAACCTTCACCCACTCAAAATATTAAGAAATTCCACTCATCATTTTGAAAATCTCAATTCTCGACGATGAATCGATTTGATAGCAACACACCTTAACGCTTGTCTGATAATTTTTAGATTTTAGGAGGCTTTTCAAGGGCTAAGTTGGTTATTATAATCAGTAGATTATAGTAGTATGTAGGTTATAATAGTTTATATGTATGATACAGTCTATTTTAGTTTGGATTATAATAGTCTGTATTTGAGGTACAAACTATTTTTGTTTGAATAGTGTAACAAATAAGAAAAGAGATAATAAGTTGAAAATAGTAAATATTGTAGAAAATAGTGATTATAGTGATCATTTTGCATAAGTATTTTTAAGTACCCGCATATGAAAAATTGACAAAACATATATAACTAAAATATCAAGAAAATAATGCGGGTAAAGATAACTTTAACTCAACTTACATAAATATATACTAACAACCAAAACATCATACATTGATATAACTTAATACTAATAGGATACTAAAAAAAGAAATTGACATCTTTGTTTTTTTTAAACTTATTTAGATTAAAACTAAAAAGTATTAAGACTTGTCTGTTAATATAAATATTTTAATATTTTTTTATATTTACAACTTAAAAAACATTTAAATACGTGTACGTTTTATCAATATACTTCAATATTAATCTAATGACGATATATATTTATTTTCATAAAGAAAGTAAAGAATTTGTTTTTGTTTTTGAAAATTTGCCTTTATCCATCAAGATTAAAAAAAAAAAAAAAAAAAAAAAACACTTGTCACACCCCTTTCTGTGCTTACTCCTCAAGTTTGACAGGAGGTGTGAAGACAGCAGACATCACCTTTTTGTGATATCTATTGTCCAGTCATCCTTGTTTACCTGGTAACTCTTAAAATCAAACGTCTCTAGTTTCAAGTTAATTTGATTACAACTACGAATGCCTATACTAAGTAAGTTTACAAACACATTCCCGATTCTTGCTAAACCCTATCGACTCCTTATAGTAATAAGATCCAAGGTTTGGTTCCGCTAGAATGGTAGATCCTAATGTTGAATGACACTTCCAAAATGACCTCTTCTGCTACCTAGGGGGAATAAACAATTGGAAAACGTGAGTTGGAAGTCTAGTGAGTGGTATGTTTTTATAGAAACTAGGTTTTGCTTATGAAACGTGAGATAATATTGGCATGATCATGTACTGTCTTGATAAATCCAGCTCAACGAAATGCAAGTTCGAGGAAACAATCCCAATACTTAATATAGTCCATCAAATGTGCACATGTCGATAATATCTCGTTAAATGTGCTTGAGACACGTTAATATTTCCTTAGAGTACAATTCTAATTTCCAGCCGAATTGTTATAAAACATGCAATCAAGCAAAATCAAAGGTAAAACGAGCATTCCAGTAAAACAACGGAAAACCAATGGTTGAAATCCCAGAAAACATTTGAAAATAAACCACTCATAGTTCACTAGCAAGAGTCTCTTTCCTGAGCTTTTCCCACTTTCCTAGTTCCTCCCAGATCCTGAACCTGTGTTAGTCCAAGAATAAACTTAGAATCCTAGGTTTAGGGCTAAAATAACTTTAATTCTTGGTCTTAGCCCTATCTTACCAACCCCAGCAGATGTTAATCTAGACCTTAAAATGAACCGCGACAATTGTGGGCATAGAGGTTAACTTTCTGTAGACTAGTTAGGCGCATGGTACTCTTCTTCAATGTAAAGTAGGTATGCTCAACGTATGGTGACTCCACCTCAATGCATACGCTTCTCTCCAAACACCTCATCTCTATCCAATTCTCTCCTTTTGAGTCTTTTTGACGAAGGTTTGAGTTGTGTAGTGAAATGAGACCTCTTCAGGATATTTAAAGAGGGTCCTTGTCATCCTTCCTATGCTTCTAATGTATGACACCTCAATCGCATGGAAAATCTATGTGTTAGCACCATGCAAAGCCCAACGTAACACTTTTAACTCCTCCTTACATGCAATGTCACACCCCCCTCCCCCCTCCCAGATTATCCTCTAAATCCGAGAAGGGATGTGAAGACAGTAGTCGTCAACCCTCTTATGACAACTGTGGTCTAACCTGTTCCTATGAACTTGTCTCCTTAGCACCTATGAAACCTGATTATCAATTTATAATCTTAACATCCTACCATAATTTCATCATCAAACCGCGACACACACACACACATATACTACTAGACAATTACCAAACCAACATATATTAATAGATTCTGGAAACTTAAGTTTCATACAACAAAAGCTTGACACCAATTCTACCATTCCCCCATGACATGTACAGATAAAACCAGGGTCTAAATATAGCAAAGTGGACCATCTAAACTTTAAAATGCTTGGAAGATCCTAAGTAGTGACTGACTGCCAGATCTTCTAGGTTTGGGATATTGACTACTACTGGGGAGAGAAAACATTTAAAAGAATGAGCTTAAAATTCCTAGTGAGTGACTACTTTAAGAAACATGCTTTCAAACAAGAATAACATAAACGTGGTCTTCATAAAACATTTACAATTCCATTTACAGGGTTTGAGGCTAAAGCTGGAAAAGTGAAAACATGACATATAAAAAATCTTGAAATAAAACTCATCATCATTCCCTGCAAAGGACCTCTACTCCTCTGTCAAAGCACATGGGAGAGCCCTTTTGCTCGATCTCATCAACGTCGATAACATAGATCTTACATGCAACGTAGAACTGGAAAAGATCCTGCCTACCTTCCCATACCTTTAGTAGTAAGGATCTCCATGTAACTGGGTACCTTATCATACCTTCAGTACCAATGTCTAGGAGTAGGTTTTACAAGCAAAGCATAAAACATTTTAACATGAATCTTTATTATAAAATAGCATACTCAACATGCTATAGGAAATCCTTGAAGAGCTTGGTCTCATGCTAAAACATGGCATAAAGCTTAATTGGAACGCATGGAGATTATATTTAAAATCTGTTGTTAAGCTACAGATCATGTGTTCATCATCAATTTCCAATACTTAAACCATGCATTAAGAAAATCAAGTTAAAACTAACTATGCGTTGGTCCATTAATAAAACGCTTGGTAAACATTTAAAAACTAGTAACTCATTATCTTTGAGTTACTTCCTCAAAGGGTTGTAGGCTTCCCCTATATGCGTTTGCTCTGTAAAAATAATAAGAGTCTTTAGTTAATGCCTTTAGCTCCCTCTTGAGCTTAACTTTACTATTAAACTTTAACATATACCAAGTCCAAATCTAGTTCAACGCATCATCACATTCCTTTTTACTTGACGCATTCTCAACACATAGTACTCAACGCAGTATCATCCTTAACCAGATTTTATCTTGCGATTAGTTAAGTGGGTAGCAATCCACACACAGGTGCTCAATGGCATTAGGATGCGTCTACCTTGCCTATGCAATGGGTGCTCGTGGTCGCAACCCTCAGCGTGCCTCTTTTGTTGCACGCAACCTCTCTCGCACCTTGCGTGCACATTTCGACCAGCTTCCACTTACTCTATCGCATACCCTCGCCTATATGCGCGCTCGCCCACACTTGGCCTCAAGTGGTCAGCTGCTTATTTATGCTTGGGTGGCAGCTGCATGCTTGTTTTCCAACAAAAATCCCAGATTCAATTTCTAGCTTGAATAACTTAAATTCCAGACTTTATCTCATGAAACTTCCTTCTAAGGACTTATTTTCATACATCTTAACTAACTTACCTTAAAATTCCCGCCACTGATTCCTCTTCACAAGCTTGGAATTCATAAATCTTTACAACTTGTTTGAGTAACCTAAGAATCTCGAGCACTTTAGGAATTCTTTAACTTTCAGCTCAATTCCATACGAATTTTACTCTGATAGCCCTGAATTAACTTCTTCACTATTCAAGCTTCAGGTTGGCAGTAACTCTCCTTCTTTAGCAAGAGTGGAATACCAAAATCGGGCTTCTCATTTCTAACTTCCTTTTATAATAAGGGTTGCATGATCAGACAACATTCCTAAGGCGCATTAAGTTCACTTATAGCCTCTAATCAGGCAATTTAACCCACTAATTGGGTGATTAAGTTGGGTGCTTAAGCCTTTTACCAACGCATAGGTTTTTGTCCATGCAAGTCTCCTTTTAGCCAACGCATACTCAAATAGCACCGCATTCCCTCGATTACCGCATCACTAGCCCACACATACACTTGCTTGTCTTAAGCGCTCGTGCTTAAGCCCGTGGCTCATCAATGCCTCCATTAACCTCTACACGTGCCTCAACACTCCTTGCCATTGCATAGCCCTTGGATAGCCACACGCTTAAGCCTTTAAGCTTTCTAGCCATCGCGCACCCTATGGCCTGTCTCTTATACACATCTAGATGTGTATAAGAGACAGCCTCTACACGTGCCTCAACACTCCTTGCCATTGCATAGCCCTTGGATAGCCACACGCTTAAGCCTTTAAGCTTTCTAGCCATCGCGCACCCTATGGCCTCCTAACCCTTGCCTTGGACCAAGCCTAATCTCCTTAGCAGCACTTAGCGCCTTTGATAACATCGCCCCCCCCCCTCCCCCCCCCTCCCCAATTACCATCGATGCATGTCTCTTGCTAGACAACCAATTTTCCTCACTTGGACCGTTAACCACATAGTAACACATGCCTTCATCACCCTCTGATTTCCATCTAAGTGTTAGTTCTCTTATCTCACCCGAGAGCTCAACTATTCATACTTAGGAAATTTTCTACCCACTTCTAGCTTTGCCACCCGCCTAACTTTCCATTGCTTTAAGCTCTCAAGTTTTTCAAGTATCGACTGCCTTTTACAACCCGAGAGCATACTTTCCTAACACTTAGGAAATTTTCCTCTTTTAAACATTATACACAATCATAACACACTTTACATAACATTCAACTATATAAAAACCATTAACTCATAATCATAGAAACTTAAACACAATTAATTAGTAAAGTAGGTTTAGGGGTTTACAAAGCTTAGGTGTCTTCACCATGCAAAGGCCAACAAATAGATTCCCTTGAGGTGGTAGTTCAACCCTTTGTATGTCCCCCCATGCGTCCACCTCATCCCTGGCTCCGTCAAAAACTTCATTTGGTCGAGCCATGTACTCACCCTACTATCAAATTGATCCTTACTGCCTAAGAAAACCTAAGTCAACGCATGGTATCCTCGTGTTGGGCACATGGTTGTTTCATCATGCATCTAACCCTACTTAAGTAGTCCTCCCTTGTCTCTTGTTTTCTTTTCATAGCATGGTTTCCTCCCATAAGAATTCATCACACACTTTTACTCCTCCTCAAGCTCTTCTAGCATGATGCTCATAGCATTGTTCTTTATTCCCCTAGCATAGTTTCTTCTACTCATAGCATAGCTCCTCATTCTCATAGCATAGCTTCCAAGATGTCTTCCACGTATCCAAGGTGGTTTCCTTTCCCTTATAGTACTTCAAGTTGTCCAACTAGGGTTCTCTTGGAAGTCCTCTATGTACCCAACTTGCCTCATGCGTCTAACACTATGCGCCCAAGATAGTGTTTTATGCTATGAGTTGAACTCCTAAGTCTATGTTAAGAGTTTATGCTATTATGCTATAACCTCATTTGCTATGCTGTGAATCCACCAACTATGCTATGATTCTTCACCTATGCCATGACTTACTTCCTTAACTATGCTATGAGTTGAACACTTAGCCAACATTCTCTATGGATTCAACTCTTATTCTCATACGTAGTTTGGACACTTAGCCAAATTTTAGTTCCCTTAACTTAGCCTACAAGCCCTTCTTAATTCTATGGCCCAAGTGTTGGCTTGGCCTACTTTCGAGTTTAGATCGAGGGTTTACAATTCACTACCCCCTTAAAAGATTTTTGTCCTTGAAATTCGACGAATACTTCCTGGCACACACAAATAGAACAATAATACCTACTTAGTTTATTAATGGTCAAGGTTCCTTTATAAGATTGGATGACATTCTAAACTTCTGGGGTTTTACCCTTAACTTTTGTGGCTTTAGACATCTCTTCGTTCTCTAGTTGGGTAAAGACATACAAACTACCCTGGGATCAGTTTTGTTCACCTGCTTTCTTATGCTTTTCTCCACTTAAATGTCCTCCCCTAGAGATTGAAGGTCTCATCCCTTGGTTGGACGGTTTGTGAGGCGTTTCCTCCCTCTTTGATCACTAGTTGGGGACATTCCCTTTTAAAATGGCATACTTGTCCACACTTATAATAGGTGTGAGTTTTTTCCAGACATCTTCCCCAATGGTATTTGTTACAATCTGAGCACCATGGACTTTGGCACTAGCTATAGATTCTTTCAGTTGTACCGGGTAAGGTCTTGCAAAAGACTTCCTCGAATGACTTGTTCCTCCTAAACCCAATCCTGACTTCGGCGTTCCCTTTCGTTTGAATAATTCTTTATTTTCCACCCTAGGAGAAAGCTTCTTACTTCTGGCTCGACTCATCTTGTCTACTGATAGGCTACCCTTCGCCCATTGTTCTTCAACCATCATACTTCTTTCCACTCTCATGGCTACCTTCACTAATTTTGAGAATTCAACCCATGTAATGTTGGCTGTCATAGGGGTCATGATTTCTTTCCTTAATCCTACTTCTAATCTCTTACAACATTCACTCTCGTCCTCGATAATGTTCAAGGCATACCTCGAGAGTTCAATATATTTCAGTTTGTATTCTACTACAGTCATACTACCCTGTACGAGCTATAGGAACTCATCCTGTTTTGTGTCACGAACTTCCTGAAATTCCTCCCAGGTGGGTTCACTTCTCTCCCTTCTCCTATTCTCAACTATTCTCCACCAGTTCTCCACCTTTTTCTGCAATAATAGAGTTACAAGATTTACTTTCCGATCTAGTTTCAAGTTAATTTGATTACAACTACGAGTGTTTATACTAAGTAAGTTTACAAAAACATTCTTGATTCTTGCTAAACCCTAATGGTTCCCTATAGTAATAAGATCCAGGGTTTTGCTCTACTAGAGAGGCAAATCCTAACCTTATGTGGCACTTCCAAAACGACCTCTTCTACTACATGGGGAGAGGAATAAACAATTGAAAAACATGAGTTAGAAGCTCAATGAGTGGTTTTTTTTTTTTTTTTTTTTGAAACTAGGCTTTGCTTCTAAAATTCATTTTTGAAATCATTTCACAGGCAAACAATCACAAACAATATCAAACATAAAAAATTAATCATCCTAGTCTGGTAACTGAGATAATTGACATGATCATGTACTATCTCGGGAAATCCAGCTCAACCAAATGCAAGTTTGATGAAGCAATCTCAGTATCCAATATAGTTCGTCAAATGTGCACATGTCGACAATATCCTGCTAGACATGCTCGAGACACAATAACATTTCCCCATATTACAATTCTAGTTTCTAGTCAAATTGTTATAAAACATGCTATCAAGCAAAATCAAAGGTAAAATAGTCATTCTAGTAAAGCAACGGAAAATCAATGGTTGAAATCCCAGAAAACACATTTCCCGATCATGTCGAGGTTTACCAAATCATACATATATATATATAGTATCATACATGTATATAGATACACCAAAAACATTTTAAAATAAAACACTCATAGTTCACTAGCAAGAGTTAACTTCAAATCCTAGGTTTAGGGCTAAAATAACTTTAGAATACCTTCTTGGTCCTAGCCCTATCTTACCAACCCCAACAGATATTAATCTAGACCTTAGAATAAATCAAGACAGTTGTGAGTGTAGGGGTTGATTTTCTGCAGACTAGTTGGGTGCATGGTACTCTTCAACGCAAGGTAGGTGTGCTCAATGCATGGTGACCTCACCTCAACGCCTAGGCTTCTCCCCAAACACCTCAACTCTCTCCCTTTGAGTTTTATTGACGATGCTTTGAGTTGTGTAGTGAAATGGTCATCTAGGTATTTATAAGCATTCAAGAGGCCCTTTATCATCCTCTCTATGCTCCCAATGCATGACACCTCAATCGCATGTTAAGTCCATGTGTGATCATAGCCTTTTCCGGTATCGTTTAATTCCTGAAAAGAACCATAAATCAAAATAAACTTTATAATACATTGAACTACTCCTATCACTGCAAAGAAGTGGCAATAATGATAAATACGGGGTCAACCACAGGGAAGCCAAGAATTAAATCTCTCATAAGCTAAATTTGACTGTGAAAAGCGATAAAAACAGGGTTTTGTTGTTTGGTTGACAAGAAAACTAAATGCGAAAATTAAAATGCGAAAAAGTAAGATTGATTGAGAAAGAGAGATCGAACACAAGATTACCTTCGCCAGTTTAGAGATCGTTGAGTTTTCTACTAATCTAATCATCGATTAATTATAAAAACATGCTTGAATTAACTATTTCTTAAGCCTAATCGAATGTATGGACATCCCATACAAACTCCCTAATGAGAACCAACATGTCGCTAATCCCTAAATTAACTAAGCTTGTTACAAAGGCAATTTACTTAGTTAATTGCATTATGTTCTTGGATTGATTAAGATATTAAGCAAGAATGACCAATTCTATCCTAATGTATTTCCAATCTTTAGGTTTTCTTATCAATTAGGTGATCCTAGATAGCCTATACATTGAAAAGCATCTAAAAGTGCTTTTATTACCTTCAAATTTAGAACTAATATTGCTAGTTTTGTTTAGTTTGACGTGGTTTATTGAGTAATTTCAGGAAACTAAGCATCAGGAGCAATTTGTGCAAACATGATAAAAAAAAAACCCGGGACAAACTCTAATTTTGAGAAATTACGGATTGGCTATGGAATCAGGAAGAAACCAAGGACCCAAAATCAAGAAAAGAGTAAAATTTGGAAGGCAATTCGAGGGAGCCAGCATTGGAAGAACATTGCAATGCTGCTCCTTGATGCTGTGGACCCGAGACCAATTGGAAACGGGGCAGCGTTGCAATGCTACGACTTTGACGCTCGGTTGACATGATGCCAACGTTACAACGCTGCGAGCATATTATAAATAATAGTGTTGTGCCATCAGGTTTAGAGAGAAAGAAAAAATGAGGAAAAAAGTGAGCCAACTTTGATAAACTTTACCTAAATTTTAGTCCATACAAGAGCCGAAACAGAGCAATTCTCATCGTTTTTGGTTGAAGACTCGAGATTTCGATTGAGAGTTGATCTGAGAGCATTTCTAGATTGTTCATGACAGGAAGATTGATCGTGATCGTGCAGTTTTGTTGAAGAATAATCTGGTATTCGTGGTGAGAGTCAAGAAGATTGTGATTAGGATTTGAACCTATTGAAGAGAGATCACTCTTCTTTGTTAATTTATTTTCCGCCATAATGATTGTTTGTTTGTTGAATATTGTTACGGAGTCATGCATAGCTAAATTCTTTTATTATAGAGTGTTTGTGGATTTTAGGGATGTTACTTTGAGTATTTGAATTTACAATTGATTGATTTTACATGGATTTCTAAACTATTTGTGCTTAATGCTTTTGATTAACTGGCCATTAATTGAATGAACTTAAGTTAATTGGATGTATTGAGAGAGAATTTAGTTCGCTGGACCCAATAATTTAGATTGTTATTCGAAATTGCATGAAAGTCAATTTAGAATAATAACGGGTGCGATTGAAGGGTCTTAATGCTGTAACTATTCAAGCGATAGAAGAGATTTGGGTCGATAGATAGTTATTAAGATAATTTGAGCTCGAGAGAGGATTTCCTGATTTTAGAACTTCTAGCCTCAATCTTTCAATTTCAATCAATTGCATGTCATATTCATTGTATTCCCTAAATGAAACAATACCTTGGAATTGTTTTGCTCTGAATTGTTCTTATGTGTGACTGAATTTTTGTTATTCGTAGTTATAGATAAAAAGTATCTTTTGGTTGCCTAGATAAAATTGACGAAGAATTGTGATAGCTAAGTTAGAAAAATTTTGCTCACTCTGGTCCCTGAGGACGATACCCTATTTTAGGATTTATTACTTCAATTGCATGCGCTTGCGTATGCCGTCAAGTTTTTGGCGCCACTGTCGAGGACTGGCACAAAAAAATTTCCCAAGCTTATTATTGCTAAAGACTGAGTTGATCTTAATTTGGATTTTTTTTTTTTGGTAGTTGTTGCAGAATCCTGTGTATGCGAAGAAGTCAACAGGCTGAACTTGTTCCTTGTGATCTATAATTTGAACGGACTTTGAGGAGAGCAAGAAGGAATAGGAGAGTTTAGTTCAACACCATGGAAGACCAGGGGGAGTTGTCCAACCAGCTGCTCCTACAACCCAGACGGGCATTGCTAAGGCCTCAATTAATGCCAATAATTTTGAGCTAAAATCAGGTTTAATTAAGATGGTACGGGACCTTGCATTTAGAGGAACTCCACATGAAGATCCACATAAGCATATCCGCTCTTTCCTGGAAATTAGCAAGACGGTAAAAATAAATGAGGTCTCTTCTGATGCCATTAGACTAAGATTGTTTCCTTTTTCTGTGCAAGACAAGGCTAAGGGCTGGTTGAAGTCACTTGCAACGGGAAGTATAACAACATGGGATGACTTGGCCCAAGCCTTTTAGAACAAATTCTTCCCTCATGTGAAAACGAGCAGACTGAGAACAGAGATTGGCAGATTTAGATAGAGAGAGGGCGAGCAATTATTCGAAGCATGGGAGCACTATAAGGAGTTGCTACGAAAGTGCCCCTAGCATAGATACCCTAATTGGTTAAAAATCCAATTGTTCTACAATGGGTTGACCAATACAATGAATCCATCTTGGATGCTGCTGTAGGAAGCTCAATTTTTTCAAAGACTGCTAATGTTGCTCAGGCATTATTGGAGGACATGGCTACCACGAGCTATAATTGGCCCTCAAAACGATCTTCATCCAGAGTGGTTAGAATTTATGAATTCGATGAGATAAATGCTTTAAAGCTGCAAATGGCTACTTTGACTAATGCCATTAATCTTTTGTCCATAGGTACTCAACCATCAATTGCATCGATGGCAGCTTGTAATGCACTTACAAGGAGGTACCTTACACTGAGTAGGCAAATTATATATGCCAAGCAAACCAATTTCAAGGAGCCCATCAAAATTCTTATCAGATGAACCAACCCACTCATTATCACCCAGGTTTGCGCAATCATGAGAATTTTTCATATGCTAACAATAAGAATGTTTTACAGACATCTCCAAGTTTTTCTGAAAAGAAACCATCTGTGGAGGCTTTGCTTGGGGATTTCATAAAGGAGTCAAGGAGTAGAACCAATTTCTTGGAGAGCACAGTAACAAGTCATGGGAAGGCTATCCAGAACCTTGAGGTTCAGGTTAGCCAGATCGCTGCTACATTGAATACTATGAACAAAGGAGCTTTCCCTAGCTATACAGAGAAAAACCCAAGGGAAGTGTGCAAATCAATAACGTTGAGAAGTGGAAAAAATATCGTGCATCCTGTGACAGACCAGACAGAGGAACAGGTGGTATTGAATCCTACAGCTGGTAATGTGAATCAAGAAAAAAAAGAGTGATGTTCCTGTTGAAGGAACTCTTATTCAAGAGTACCTACAAGCAGAAGCGGATCTTTCCAATTTATTGTGACAGAATTACCACATATACATTCAAAACATACTAATATGCATTCATAATGCTAAAGAGATCAAGAGATCATACCAGATGAAGATTTCTTCTTCACAGCGAGTCTAAAACCCAACCATCTACCTTGAACAATCACCACTTAGACAGAAGGAAACGGAGATGACACCACCACTTAGAGCCCTCAGTATTCTTGGAGTGAGAATCCAAAGTGTGGGTTTTTTTCGGATTTGGTAGAGGGAAGGAGGAAGAGAGACCATACACAACAATCAAGCAAGTGGGAGATGAGGTCGTCTATCGCATAGACAAGATGCTTGATCATTTAGGTGAAGTATATGATTGTGTAGGAAAAAGTAAGCGATCGTCTAAACGATCGTGTATGAAAGGGTAAGCGATAGTATAAACAATCGTGTAGGAAAAGGGTGAGCGATCATCTAAACGATCGCATAGGAAAAACTAAGCGATCGTCTATACGATCATTTAGTAAATATCGGGAGCTAAACGATCGCTTAGGAAAAGGTAAACAATCGTTAGTTAATAGCGCACGAAGGTGTAATCGGTAAGCGATTGCTTAGCAATATCGTATATGTAAGCGATCGTGCAGGCACTATTATATAAGCATTGATTTTCTAAACGATGACACTCTCTTTAACATAATGTCCGCGCCTCCATGCTCAACACACCATCAGCTATTTATGCATCTCAAAGTGATCTTTCAATACACTCATCCATTATTTAGAACAGAAGAGACGCCGTCTCATTTCCTTTATAACCGTCCAATGAATGTGATTTTATCATATTCATAACATATAAATTAATATCATATATTAATTATAATATTTTCCTCTACTAGATATAAATCATATTTATATCCAATTTTCTCCAAATTAATGTATCTCATACATAAAGTTAATTATATCATATTTAAGTAACTCGTTCAATTATATCATATATATAATTAAACTCCCTCTTGTCAATTTGAACATTTCAAATTGACCCAAAAACTGACTCTCAACTTGTATCCAAGCTACCAAGAGGACCTTATGGACTTATGGCTCGAAGCTCTAACGGTACGTGAATAGCTGACTAAACTCTTTAGTCACAATATCCACCATCCATTAATTGTCAGACATTCCACTAAAGACTGACAGTTGAACTCTTCTTGCCATAGATATATTTCTATGTCCATTGAATATAACCAATCATCAGTACGATGACCCTTCACATATGCTCGTAATTGCAGCATGCCAATTTATCATTTTGCCCCTGTAATTACATCTTCTTCCTTAAGTACCACTAATCCCTCTAATGAACAATACAACATAGTCCTACTATGTGTGAACACCTCTCGGGCCATGGGAAGGTGCGTGGTGCCACATTGTTCAAGCCTGGGGATCAACCCTTGAGAAAGCAATCTATCTACTTACCCCTACTTTAGGGAAGGAGTGAACTCCGTCTTGTGAAGTTGAGTTCCCAGCTCCCAAATCAGACGAATCCCCAAAATGGTAGGTTTGAGTCGGCGCTCTGGCCACTCGCACCCATGCAACTCAAAGAACCGTCCTCAATGATAGGAGTTCCCAACTCACTCAGGATTGAGGTCATGTTACCTATGTTCATCATAGTGAAGTGAAGTCTCAGTCATGAACGAAGTTATATGACAAGACATTAACACTTCGAGGTCAAGTCTTACACAAACTCTTTGTATAGGACGCCCCCGCTCGCATGTCCACTACACGAATGATCAGGATCAGACCATCTGTGACAAGTCACGACATTTGTAACAATTCCAAAAAGCGGGTCGCGTTTGTAGTGTTACTAGGATAAGGTTTCCCTCCTATATCCATATATTACAGACTATTTTTATTGTCACTTAAGACATGATCCACTTGTATGTCACTACATACATGCTAAGTTACATAAAGAAAATCAGGGATATTAAGTTTATTGGTTTGTGGTAAAATAAAAAATATCTAAATGTGCAAAGTTAAGTAGTGAAGTAAATATCATTTATATTATACATCACAAGTGTTCGTACAAAGTTGTTTACAAATTACAGGACACGAGACTTTAGGACATAAACCTCAACACCTGTATCATCCAAATCAGGGAGTAATTCAGAACCTTCACCTGCTGTATTGAATAAAATCCCTTATCCCTAGCGCTTTCAAAAAAAAAAAAAAATTGAATGATCAATTTATTAAATTTTGGGATATTTTTAAGAAGTTTCACATTAATATTCCTTTTGCAGATGTGTTGGAACAAATGTCAAACTATGTGAAGTTCATGAAGGAAATAATGTCTTCAAAGAAGAAGTTTGAAAAGTATGAGACGGTTAGCTTAAATGAGGAATGCAGTGCTATTTTGCAAAAGAAGCTACCGCAAAAGTTGAAGGATCCTGGGAGTTTTACGATCCCATACACTATAAGGAATCTGACAGTAAATAAGGCCTTATGTGATTTAGGAGCCTTAGTTAATCTGATGCCTTTATCTTTGTACAGAAAACTGGACATAGGAGAGGTACAACTGATGACGATATCATTGCAGTTGGCAGATCGTTCTCTCACATACCCTCGTGATGTAGTAGAGGATGTTCTAGTTAAAGCTGATGATTTCATCTTCCTAGTAGATTTTGTGGTCCTAGATATGAAAGAAGATGCTGAAATTTCCATCATCCTTGGACGGCCATTCCTAGCCACACACAGAGCTTTGATTGATGTTTATGATGGCAAACTTACACTTTGGGTGAACGATGAAGAGGAAAAATTCAACATCTTTGTTCTTTCAAACCCAATGAGCCTGTAAGTTTAGGCCAAGAGATCAATGAAGTAGATGGTAAACATTTTGAACAATCTCTTGGTAAAGGAAACGGTAAGGAAAAGGTAAGTTGTCCTGAACAATCTCCAAATGAAGGTATGGTAATTTTTCTCGATTATATTCGTAAGGGAGATATTGAACTGGTGGACGAATGAAGAGAAGATTATGCTTTTTTCTGATAACTGTTCTTCGACTAATTTTTTATATGAATGTCAGTGCGGGAGAAAATTATATATTTCAGTTGTTGTTGTGCATGGAATGATGAAGCCACCTTAAAAGTTGTCTGAATTAGAAATCCGGTCTAGCTAAAGACGTTAAACTAAGTGCTTCTTGGGAAAACCCAAGTGTTCCAGTTTTATTTCATTTGTTATTTGATTATTTTATTTTTTTTAGGATAGAGAGTCACCTCCTGATTATTTTGTTTTGATCTTTAGGTTGAAGATGTTGTTGTGTTTTCCAGAATCAATTCATCATCCAGATTCGTGAATCCCTGCTCATTACCCAGGCTTGTATCACTCATCTGTTGTGTGGTTGTTTTAGATGTTATGCATTAGGGACAATGCTCTTTTTAAGCTTGGGGTGGGAGGCGTACTTTTTGCTTGAATCTTGTGCTTTTATGCATGTTGTTTTGAGTTGATTGTTTTATGCATGTTATTGTTAATTTTGAGGAAAAATTGATTTTTTTTTTTTTTTAATTCTGAAAAAGACTTGATTTTTGTTAGGAAGAATGTTGAGACTAGTTGAATTGTGTTCTTTGGTAGCTTTCTTTTACTATGATGGTTGATGAGTCACTCGTGATGTATGTCATGCTTTGAAGTAGAAATTGGATAACATAGTTCTGTCTTGAGTGTTCTTTGTTCTGAACCCCTTTTTGTATCATCTGTTATCTTGAGCACGAACCACTTTAATTTAGAACCTCTAACTGAACAAAACATTAATTTAAGTCGATTTGGTTGTCACCTCGAAAGCTCCCCCTGGTTAGAGAGTGTTTTGCATGATGGGTTGTAATGTTAGACTAAGAGGAAAGAAAAAAAAAATTATTATTGCCATTGAAAAAAAAAATATAGAGTGTGCACTCATGCGCTTAAAAGAAATATCTTTTTATTATTGTAGTTGTAATGTGTATGCATGGATGGGGGTAAAAAGAGTTGTCTTTGCTGTGATCAGTTAGGACACCTGGGAATTGACTAGGTATGGTTCCCTACAATGGATGTGTGAAAGTTAGTGCCCTGAATAAAATGATGCAAGTTTAGGGCCATTTTGCTGTTAAAAAGAGAGAGAGATAAGACACCTTAGTGGACATATTACTTCCTTGAGTGTGGTGATGCTTGATGATTGGTACTTGAGCTAGATTAGGGGGAAAACTATTGAAGCTTAATTAAATCTTGAGTCAGTTGTTGAGTTTTGAATTAAAGGAAAAGTCACACACACACCGAGGATAAAAAGTTTTGGCTTTAGAAACTCTCAACGATTAGGATGTGTCTGAATTCTTTTGCGGATGAGTGTTGTATATGTTGAGAAACTGATGAAACCGAAATAGACAAATGCATGCCCTGAATCTTTTTCATTTCAGTATACATTATTTCTCCTACTTTTTGTTTCTTTCTTTTCTTTACTCAGGGCTAGCAAAGTTTTAAGTTTGGGACAGTGAAAAGCATCTAAAAAGTACTTTTATTACCTTCAAATTTAGAACTAACATTGCTAGTTTGTTTAACTTGATGTGGTTTATTGAGTAATTTCAGGAAACTAAGTATCATGAGCAATTTGTGCGAAAATGATAAAAGAAACCCAGGGCAAAACTCCAATTTTGAGCAATTACAGGTTGGCTATTGAATTAGGAAGAAACCAAGGACCCAAGATCAAGAAAAGAGGCAAATTTGGAAGGCAATTTAGGGAAGTCAACATTGGAATAGCGTTGCAACGCTGCTCCCTGACGCTGTAGACCCGAGACCAATTGGAAATAGGACAGCGTTGTAACGCT
>NC_052349.1:57864634-57887045 GCF_009727055.1 Benincasa hispida
AGGCAAATTTGGAAGGCAATTTAGGGAAGTCAACATTGGAATAGCGTTGCAACGCTGCTCCCTGACGCTGTAGACCCGAGACCAATTGGAAACAGGGCAGCGTTGCAACGCTACGACTTTGACGCACAGTTGGCATGATGCTAGCTTTGCAATGTTGCGAGCATATTTTAAATAACAGCGTTACGCCACTAGGTCTGGAGAGGAAGAAAAAAATGAGGAAAAAAGTGAGCTGACTTTGATAAATTTTACCTAAATTCTAGTCTGTAAAAGAGACAAAACAGAGAAATTCTAATAGTTTTTGGTTGAAGACTCAATATTTCAATTAAGAGTTGATCTGAGAGCATTTTTGGATTGAACGTGACAGGAAGATTGATCGTGATCGTGTAATTTTGTTGTAGAACAATCTAGTGGTGAGAGTCAAGAAGATCGTGATTGGGATTCGAACCTATTGAGGGGAGATCATTCTTCTTTGTTAATTTATTTTCCGCCATAATGATTGTTTGTTTGTTAAATACTGTTATCAGAATCATGCTTTTATTCTAGGGTGCTTGTGGATTTTAGGGATGTTACTTTGAGTATTTGAATTTACAATTGATTGATTTTACATGGATTTCTAAATTATTTGTGCTTAATGCTTTTGATTAACTGACTATTAATTGAATGAACTTAAGTTAATTAGATGTCTCGAGAGAAAATTTAATTCGTTGGACCCAATAATTTAGATTGTTATCCGAAATTATATGAGTGAATTTAGAATAATAAGGGGTGCGATTGAAGGATCGTAATGCTGTAACTATTCAAGTGATAGAAGAGATTCGGGTCGATGTGTAGTTATTATGATGGTTTGAGCTCAAGAGAGGATTTCCTGATTTTAGAACTTCTAGCCTCAATCTATCAATTTCAATCAATTGCATGTCATATTCATTGTAAGCCCTAAATGAAACAACACACTGGAATTGTTTTGCTCTGAATTGTTCTTGTGTGTGACTAAATTTTTGTTATCCGTAGTTATAGATAAAAATCATCTTTTGGTAGTCTGGATAAAATTGACGAAGAATTGTGATAACTAAGTTAGGAAATTTTTCGCTCACACCGGTCCATGAGCATGATACCCTATTTGGGATTTATTATTTTGATTGCGCAAGAAATTAAGCATCCTTTCAGTGCAATTACAGATTAAAAAACACACATAGCAAAGACAAACATATAAGAAATCAAGTTGTCAGTTCATCAATCCTATATGCTTGTACTAGAAATTAATTCAAAGAAAGGAGATCACAAAGAAACAGAAACATCCAATAAAAAAACCATAATAAATTTCAAAGAGTTCAAGAAAATCCCTACAAACCTTAAAAACCAACGTCGTGGCCTTCATAAGATATACAAATACAACTCAAAAGGAAAGGAAAACTCATGAGTTTTGGCCTAGAATCGCCAAAATCGAGCAAAGTGCTCTATAAGACAGCCTAACTCTCCTTCCCCCTTTACCTAATTCGAAAAGAACATATTTAAATTATAGTTGCAGCAGCGCAGCGTTAGGAAGAGCGTTGCAATGCTCTTGTCAATCCAGCCTTCAAGCATTGGAGTGGTGTTACAACGTTACTGTGATGCTTACTTGCGACGGGCGCACGTGCGCGGATGTGTTGACGTTCCGTTAATCTTCGCAGTGTTGCAACGCTACCCTGTATCTTTAGGTTCTGCCTCTAAGCGTTGCCTTAGAGCGTTGGGTGAGGGTTGCGATGCTCCAGTCAGGGGCATTTTGGTCATTTCTTCTCCTTTGAAGCTCGGATGCTCAAATTACCTCCAAATTGCTTCAAATTAACCCCATTTGACTCCAATAGCTCGGTTATACATCTTCAGTACTTAATACCTTCAAAATAAGATAATTAACATGTAAAATCCATTAACATGCCTAAATTAAGCTAGGAATTAAACTCTTTTTTAGAGCTGTCACAGCACCATGCAAAGCCCAACACAACACTTTTGACACTTCCTCTTTGCATGCAAGACTTAGGTGTCTTCACCATGTATAGGCCAAGGCATTGATTCCTTTGAGGTGGCATTTCAACCCTTTGCATGTCCCACCATGCGTCCACCTCATCCTTGACCCAAAACTTTATTTGGTCGAGCCACTACCTCACCTCACTATCAAATTGATCCTTACTACCCAAGAAAACCTAAGTTAGCGCATAGCATCCTCATGTTGGGCGCATGGTTGCTTCACCATGCGTCCAACCCTACTTAAGTCGTCCTCCCTTGACTCTTGTTTTCTTTTCATAGCATGGTTTCCTCCCATGAGAGTTTATAACACACTTTTACTTCTCCTCAAGCTTTTCTATGCATCCACATGGCCACCTATGCACTCACCTTATCATCTATGTGCCCAACACCTCAATATCTAGGGTTTCCTTCACTTATAGTATCATATATTGTTCAACACTTAGCCAAATTCTCACCACAACATCCCCATGTGCAAACTCTTTCCCTATGCATCCAACTCTTCCTCAACTTCCTTCTTCCTTGGTTTTCATCTCCTCCTCATAGTCTAACTTTCTCCTTTAAGCTCATAGCATAGCTATACATCCATTTTGCTTCTCCTCGCTTCAAGGCATGCACCCAACCCCCTTCCCTATGTGCCCAACCTCTCTTGGTTGTGCATAGTTCAATACACTGTTCATTCAATACTTAACCAACTCTTTCTTAGAAGTCCACTTAACTCTAATTCTCCTAGGGAGATCCTTCCATGCGTTCAACACCTTCTAGTATGCGCCTAAGTAGTTCATTTCTACCCTAGTATGCGCCCAAACCTCTTCCTTCTCCCCAACGTGTTCAACTTAAGATAATGCATCTAAGGTTAGACCCCTACTCCTCATAGCAGGATGTTCATAACATTGTTCTTTATTCTCCTAGCATAGTTTCTTCTGCTCATAGCATAACTCCTCATTCTCATAGCATAGTTTCCAAGATGTCTTCCACGTACCCAAGGTGACTTCCTTCTCTTTATAATACTTCAAGTTGTCTAACTAGGATTTTCTTGGAAGTCCCCTATGCGCCTAACTTGCCCCATGCGTCCAACACTATGCACCCAAGATAGTGTTCCTATGCTATGAGTTGAACTTCTTAGTTTATGCTATGAGTTTATGTTATTATGCTATAAGCTCACTGTTGAGGTTGATATCCTAAATCTCGTAGGTCTTGTAGTTTGTAATTGTAATGTAAAAATAATTTATTTATTTAATAAAATATGAAATGTTTTATTCGACATTTAGTAGCATTAACCCACAAACCGATAAAACTAACGTCCAAGGTTATCATCCATCTCTTAAACATGTATTAAGAGACATACTGGTGTACTGAGAATAAATGTAAGGGAGTTGGAATAAAAGTTAGTTAGTGAATAGTTAGTTAGTTGTTATTCGGCATTACTTGTAATCAATTTTCCTATAAATAAAACACATCTCTCCCTCATTTGAGAAAGAATTGATATTGATTCAAAATTAGAGTTTTGGTTTACACCAAAAGTGGTATCAGAGCAACAACATCCTCAGACAAATGGAGGGAGGAAGATACGTGCATCTGAGAGGAGGAGATGATGCTCCAATGCTAGTTCAAGAGGTGGAAGACACCCCCACCCTCTCTCCAAGATCCACCACGCAATGCTTGCTGTTTGTGGAAAGTGCCTTGAAGGGAATGCAAGAAACGTTGAACAATCTTCAAGAATTTGTGGCAATGATCATGAGAAGAATGAATGCAGGGTTGGCACCGACCCAAGTTGAAGAGGAAGCTTCGGTTTTCAATCAAATTTGGGGAATGAGAGGAAGAAGAGGCGTTGGAGGACCAAGAAATTTCCAGTTTCATCAAGAAAACTTTCAAGAACGGGGTCCAAAAATCCGTAGACCACTCCAAGAAGAATAAAAAAGACATCCAATGGTGCAAGAAAGGCATCAAGAATTCCAATATTGGAGTTAAGGCATCAAGAATTCCAATATTGGAGTTCTTCGAGCGAGGATGATTTAGAAGAAGAATGTTTTGATGCAAGAAGATGCCGAAAAGGTAGCGGTAATGCTCGGGGAGATTTTTATGACTTTAAGATGAAGATAGGCTTACATTTTTACAATGGTAAGCATGATATAGAGGCATTTCTTGATTGGATCAAGAACACGAAGAACTTCTTCGATTTTATGAACACTTCAGAACACAAGAAGGTTCGATTAGTAGCTTTTATATTGAAGGGGGTGCATCCGCTTGGTAAGATCAATTGGAGGGAAATCGTCAACGGCAAGGCAAGAGACCTATTCAAAGGTGGAAGAAGATGAAGAAGTTGATGAATGAGAGATTTCTTCCTCCAAATTATGAGCAAACCTTATACAATCAATACCAAAATTCTAAACAATGCTCTCGGTCAGTGGCTGATTTCGTGGAAGAATTCCACTGTTTGGGGGCAAGACCAGTTTGGCTGAAAATGAACATCACTTGATTGCAAGATTCATTGGAGGATTGCGTATGGACATCAAAGAAAAGATGAAACTTCAGAAATTCAATATGTTGACTGATGTAATTACTTTTGCAGAGACTGTGGAAGAACTTAATGAAATGCGATCCAAAAAAATTTCAAGAACCCGTGGGAGATATCTTCAAGCAAGAAAGTAATTTCCTTATCTAAGAAATTTTTAATTCTTTTAATTTTTTTTTATACTTTTTCATATTTTCTAAATTATAAGCGGTTCGATTTTGTTCGGTTTCACAGTTTTTTTTAAATTCTTTTATTCTTTTTCATATTTTGAAAATTATATATATTGTTTTTAATATATCTATTAAAAAGATGGTTTGGCTCGGTTTCAAATCGGTTTTTAAATTTGAAACTGAATCGAACCACAATAATTCGATTTAAGAATATATCACACCGAATCGAACCACATTAATTCGTTTTTAGTCTAGTTCCGGTTTCGTTTAGTATTCGATTCGGTTTTAGCAATTCCAATGGTCACCCCTATACATCGAGAGTTCAATGTATTTCAATTCGTATTCTACTATAGTCATACTATCTTGTACGAGCTGTAGGAATTCATCCAGTTTTATGTCATGGAATGATCGAAGATAAAATTTCTCGTGAAAAGCTCCCCGAAATTCCTCCTAGGTGGGTTCACTTATCTCTTTTCTCCTATTTTCAACTACTCTCCACCAGTCCTCAGCTCATTTCTGCAATAAAAAAGTTGTAAGATTCACTTTTTGATCTTTGGGGCATCGTATTACCCTAAAGCATTTTTCTAGCTAAGTGATTCACACTTCAGCATTAAGGGGGTCTATGGTTCCCTCAAACATGGTAGCTCCTAATGATCTTAAGCGCTTTATTCCATACTTCTTCTCTGAATCGAGGTTTATGGTTCCCAAGCTCTCATGTAGTCAGTGAGTGAACTTATCTAAAGTTTGTTCTTCCTCCCTCGCTCTTTCCCGTGGATGGCTAAACTCACCCTCACTCTCCTTGACAGATCTACCAATGTTCGGTTGATTTCGATGTTTCCCGCTTCTAAGCATGGTTTTCTACAAAGTAGTCAAACATTGGTTAAATAATGTAAATCTTAACTTACTCCTGATAAGCGATAAATTACACAAGGTTCCTGTTATTTATTCACAAAGTAGTTTTACAAGTTATTTACCGTCCTAGTTCTATCTAGGACAAGTTAACATTTTCTTCTTTATCTTTCTCAGACTCCTCCTTCCTCTTGATATCTCCTCTTTTTAATTCCTAATGTATAATCTTTTCAAGACAACCTCCTTAGTAGTCATCCCGAGTTTCTCTTCCTGCTTCTAAGGACAGTTTCCTTGGACATGCCCTGTTTGTTGACAATAGAAGCAAAATTTTCAAAAAATCTCCAACAAAAACCTCACACCTAGATTTACCATCGAACTCAATAATTATCCTACGAGGGTTTCGATTTTAGAATGTCTAACAAAGCCCATTGACCAGTCAAAGCTTCCTGACGTGTGGGTTCTTTTTATATCTCTATCAGACGTCATCTCGAGAATAAACCTTTTATTTCCGCTGCTTATAGATGCAACTTGTTGTAGTTGGTTTTCTCTTAGCACCTTCTCATGTCTCTTTTTAGCTTTCAAAGTATACACAATTCTTCCTAATGTAACCTTGCCGACCACATCCAAAGCATATACCGGTCCCTAGCAAGCATAGGTTTTATGGTTCTTCTCACATTTTGGACATCCAAGTCCTTTACGATTCTAGTGTGTTTATTCCTGGATTTACGATCTAGTGTTTAAGAACGATGTCCAAGTAAGGATTATTAATTTCGATGTTTCCCCTATTCTATGTAGAATCGGTATTGAAAGTAGCATCCAAGTCCTTTGCTAATTGGGTTGTTGCAAGAAAAATATATATAATTTTGTTATGTAATATTTTCTATTCACCTAACTTACTAGACACAAAACTGGGAGTTTTTGTAATTTAAAATTGTACATATGTATATATATGCATGTATATATATATACGTATGTATGTAAGAGACTGGTTAGCATATGCTTATTAGATACATTTAAATGGGCAACACAAAAGTAAGCTTCTCAATTTTAGAACTTACCGTATAAAAACGAGCCTGACATAAAACATCTTATTGAATAAGTGAAGTCTTCAATCATCAGAAAAGGCTTTCACAAAAGCAACTTCTATTATTAATAATTATACTGGAATTAGATGTAGGCCATGAATGTTGACGATGTAGAATCATACAAAAAGAATCCCATTATTCAAGGCTTGCCAGCACTTTGAAGTTGAATCAAATAAAATAGATGATAATGAAGGGAATCAAATATTAGGGCAGCCCTTGTCCATGTTTCAAGCAATTCTAAGTTCCTGCGTTGCTGTCCAAGATTGATCAGGCTCTAGCTGGACCTTCCTGATCTGTAGGAAGAAACAGTAAACCGCTGGAAGTTTTGAAAAAAAAACGTAAATAATGATTTACCAAAGCTTAATCTTGTGTATTGGTTTGTCGAAGATTTGATTTTTATTGAAATTAACGGGTTTTGAAGACTTATACAATTCTTTTATCACTATTATATAGGCGCCGTTTGTTCTTTTAGAAATATAGATAACCGAAATCTTTAGATGCCAGAAATATATATATGTATAGGAAGAAAAAGATGAAAAAAAAGTAAAAAGAGGATTCCTCAACAAAGGTAGGAGTGAGCATCGTCGGTCAGAGTCGGTTTCCTGACCAAACTGCCACCGAACCGACCGTCAATGAGTAAGAGTTGGTCTGTTTTGGTCGGTTTTATTCTTTTTTTTTTTTTTTTAATTTGTTGATTTGGAATTTTTCCAAACCGACACCGACTAACCTCTCTCCTTCTCCAACTAACTGACTTCGATTCAGTTGGTCGGCTTAATTTTTTGTTCTATCATGCTCACCTCTAAACACGGGAATCCATAACATCCATGTTTCAAAAATGCATCCAAAACTCCTAAGATGCCCTCCCTATGGGCATCATAGGATGTTCAGAAATCTCCAGATGTCCAGGCATCTTACGTTACCGCAAAACAAATGTGGTAATTCGTATGTCCATTCCATGGGAAATCTTGAATTCCCACGAAACAAATGACTCCTTAGTATGTGAATCTAATGAATGAATAGCCAACAAAAAGTAAACATCTTTATGCTTTTCCAAACCTAAGTTTGGTTAAATTACTTAACATAGGTTGTGTCTATTTATTACTTAAAATTCAAGAAGTATTTATTAGGACTTTCAATTTTGAGGTAAAAATGGACTGATTCATCAACTTTGTCTTTTAGTTTGGCTCAACAAAAAAAAAAAAAGAAAAAAAAAGTTATTAGTTGGTCCATAAATTTTAATAAATGTTTTGACCTATTGAACACAGTTAAAAATTTAGGCATCTATAGATCATACAATTGAAAGGTTTAAATTTTTTAAGTTTATGGACTTGTTAGATACAAAATTAAAAGTTCAAGCCTCCAAGACCTTCAACCAAATAAACACAAATACGGTTTAGGAACTAAACTTGGAATTTAACTTCTAAGATTTAATTAGATGAAATTAAAATTTTTAGAGTAAAAATTGACTCAATGTTTTCAACATAAATATTTTGTTTTTCGTCTAAACTTGATATCTTAATGTGGATATATTTGTAAGCAATAGGAAAAATAAATTCAGGTCACATATGAAGAGATTTGTTCCAAAATGTCAAGGTACCTTAGCATTCTCAACGCAAACGAAATCCCTATAGCATGCTTCCATCTGCAAATGTGGGTTCCATAGCACTGCATCGGACCAACTACATTTAAAATGGGAAAATAGGACCTTAAGTTAAATACAAATAAAGAAAAAAATATAGTTCGAAGCCAAACGCATACCAAACAGAGCATCTAATTCATCCAACTCACTTTGTGTTGCTGATAAGAATGTTGTCACCCAAGCCATTATCCAGATTCAATTCTCCAGGTGCATCAAGATAAACACAATCAACAAATCCAGGAAAACTGACCACGTCCCTGCACGTTGAAATTTTCAGTAAGAAAATTGTAAGAAACATTTTCCATTTTATAATTCCAAGTGTCCAAACCAGGTTTGATGCATTTTGATTTTGACTACAGAAATATGAGAAGATGCTTCCATTCGAGTCGCGTATTCTAAAAAGAGAACACGAGGGAATTGCATGAGTGAGAGAGAAAGGGTTTAGTATTGTTAGGAATGACTACTTCTAGAATTACTCAAAGGAGTAACTTGTGGAGAAGGCTACTTCCTCAATATTTTTAGAATCTGATTTCTCTATAAATACAAGTTTTGTTTTGGTTTTAGGAATGACTTCTTCCCCTCTCTTCTACTGTTTTCTTCTGAGTAACTGTGGTCTCTGCTCCAGCTCCTAGCTACGTATGCAGTGTGCATGTGTCTTGAAGTTACTGTGTTACCCTTGGGGCCGAACAACTGAGTTACTTCTAGAATTCAAGTTGAAATTTCGCTTCAGAGCATTGGCTCTCCACTGCACAACTTTTTATTTCGTTTTAGTTTTTCCTACACCTGGAAAAAATAAAATAAAAAATAAGAAAATATTCACGATGGCTGTCCTAATTTTAAGAGTATTGTCTGATCTCTCCAAACAACTTGATCCTCTCAATGGAACCACTTATAAACACTGGTCCTAGAAGTTTCTCATCTTCAGGAAAGGAGGTAGACGAAAAGTAGACAACCTGCAATTGTTTGAAGAAGATGAGAATCTTATGGGACCTGCATTTATAATTGATTCTATCAAGAGGATCAAGTTTGGAGGATCATGCAGTGCTTTTTAAATCAGGACAGCCATGGTGAAAATAAATAAAATTTTGTTTTCAAATTGTTGGAAAAAACTAAAAAGAAATAAAAAGTTGTGCTGAGGAAGAGCCAGTACCCTGAAGCGGAATTTCAGCTTGACACGTGCACTCATGGCTAAGAACTGGAACATATACTATAGTTACTCAGAAGAAAACAGCAGAAGAGAAGGGAGCTAGAAGATGTCTATTATAGAACCAGAACAAAACCAGTATTTATAGAGGAATCATATACTATTTTTGGTGGACTCAGTAGCAAACTTAAAACAATAAGTAGTCATCTCCATAAGTTACTCCTTTGAGTAATTCTAGAAGTAGTTACTGTTGTCCTGAAAGTTATATTTTGTCCTTTTATACAGATTTATGCATGTATATACCAAGTGCAAACACTGGCAATTGTGAGGCTTGCAAGTAGTATTTTAGGAAAGCTTCAGAGACCTTGACCATCTGAAAATCTTTGTACTTCTCTTTCCTTTTTTTAATCAATGCAGTATTAGATTATTTCTCTCTCAATTGTTCTATCGAAATATTTGGTTTAAAGAACTCAGGTTGGACATTTTGGATATTCAAAATTGAACATTTCCATGTCTTGAATGATTATAGAGTCATTTAATTTCAAGGCATCAATGAATATTCTCAAGGTTATGACTCATGTAAGCAAAGAAAAACGAATGCCTTAACATCAAGCAACAATCTCATCCTACTGCAC
The DNA here is from genome assembly GCF_009727055.1 of Benincasa hispida. Classification (NCBI taxonomy): domain Eukaryota; kingdom Viridiplantae; phylum Streptophyta; class Magnoliopsida; order Cucurbitales; family Cucurbitaceae; genus Benincasa; species Benincasa hispida. Next base: position 57,874,670 of record NC_052349.1, read on the forward strand.
GCATGTACGTGTATATTGTGGAATCTTGCTAATAAACGACCAAGGTATATCTAGATCAAATTCAATGCAGCATCTAATGTATAAGAAACATTAAAACATTGCGAACCTTTCTTCCACACCCTCCAATGGATTGGTGGGATCTGGATCTTTGTTCAATGTTTTACAACCCTTCAATCCTTTAACTTTTACTCCGCTTATTGAAGCCTGCATGACATAGAAATGTTGTTGCTCATTTATGCAAGAGCATCGGTAATCAGTGATCAGATTTACACTAAGAATATATATATTTTTATATCCGTCAGTGTTCCGGCCAGCTTACACATACCTTGACTAATCTCATGAGACAATCCGCCTGACCCGACAACATTTGGGTGTCAAGGAAACTCGTAGGAAATTAATTCCTAAGTAAGTGGCCACCATGGATTGAACCTTTGACATCTTAACCATTTATTAAGACTATGTCTTCTTTTTACCACTAGACCAATCCATGATGGTTTCCTAAGAATATATTTTTTTCTTATTAACTTCAAATAATTGATTGAATTTTTGTCAGTTTTCCTCTTATTTTTTCTCACTTTTCCTTACCAAATAAATGTCCACATCGATCTTTTTACTATGCAGTATGCACAATCTCCAGTTGATCTTGAGTGGTAAAGATTAGTGATCCCCAACAAAAATTCTGGTGTAGTTTCCTGACCCACGGCCCAGGTACAGTGGGTACTAATAAACGTTCAATTGAACCAGAATGAAAGGTCGCTCATTAAACCACTAAAATGAGTTATTGTGTGCTTACATGGAAGTATGTATGCAACGCTGTTGTAAATGAAAATGGCTCCTTGTCGGTATTCTTAATTATTAACTCTGTGGAAAGGCTCTTTTCACTCAAAATAATCTGCAAAGAATTGAAAACAACTATTAAAACATCTGCTGACCATAAAGAATCTGAATTAGATTTTGTACTCTAGAAGTAGAGGTTATGAGAACAAAAAAGTAAAACCCAAGCAGAGATAAGGAACCTAGACATTTCTAAGAGGACATTCAAAAGCGAGTGGTGTTTACAAGTTCAGAATTCGTCTACGGTATTGGTTGAGTGAGTAACAACTAACCTTGTACAGAGCATGAAAACTGAAATCCCACATGGAGCGACTATATGAATCATCCTTTAGTTCAAGAATTACACCAGGATTGCCTTCAACACTTTCAGATCCAAAGACGGACCAATCCACATTCCTTGCAAATCCATGCTGTCAAAGTCATAGAGTCATAAGCATGACAAGTCAAATCATTTTAATGAATATTATAAAGCACAAAATAAAACAGAGGAAATGGTTAGTAGATAGAGTTGTAAAAGGAAAATTTACATTTAATAACAATTAACATCCAGGATGTGCGTGGTCAGCTAAGAGGTTGGAAAAATGAACACTCTTAACATGATTTTACAAAAGTATGCATCTATGAGCTGGATCAGATATAACTGACAAATTTTCACACTGGTAATTGTAATTGTCAATAGCTCCCAAGGATTAATACAATATACCCAAAAAAGATAAAAGAACACTGCTTGTAGTAATAAAAACATACAAAGAGTGATACCTGTTGAATAGGGCCAGGTCCAAATTGTGGGAAACAATGTGGAATGCCTCCACTATCACAAGAAGAATGCTATCAGTACTTTGACAAACACGTCTTTTGCAGGTAATCTCGGCCTTTTTCTATTAATAAAACAGTAATCTCGATCTTAGAAAAACAAATGCTATAGCAGATCCAAACTCTTGTCAATCTCTTGATCCAATCACATGGGCCTCGTCAATTTTTCCTCCATTGCCGCGTTTTTTTCTCTCACCATTAGTATAGTGTCAGAGCAAACACGAGTTTATTTTCTTGGAATTGGCAAATTCAAAAGGAAGGATGGATTCAACAACTAGGCATAAAACTTGGAACATATGAATTCATCTATTTTCCTGGAATTGAAGAACGTGCTACTGATACATCTAGAAAAAAGGAGGAAAAGACAAAATGAAAATCAGGCAGGAAGAAACCTGATTGGTTTTTTCTTGTTAAAAACAGCATCCGGGCGAACAAACAAAAGATCCTTCCCATTAGCGATTCTCCAAGATGTAACGCATCCTCCATACAAGTATACATCAGCCTCACTGAAAATCGAAACAATATCATATACATTTCAACTTCATTCCGAAGGATCACAATGCAATACGAAATTCAACTTGCAACATGGCAAACAATTAGAAAAATCAAAATCCGTTGTGAAATTAAGGTGAAGATAAAAAAACCTCACCTGCCACTCGGAGAAGTGAGCACAACCTTGGGTAAATTTCCTTCGCCTTCAGTAACATTCACCCCCAAAGTAGCAAAATCTCCTCTCAGACTTGCAACAGCAACACCCCTGTATCTGTGCCTAGAACGCTCGTAGATTCGTAAGAGATTCAAATGAACTTCCTCAGCAATATAGCAAATAACAAAAGAGTACATGCCGAAGAAGGAACTCACCGATTTGCTCGACGAACGCATGGAGGATATTGGGTGGGGAGGGCGACTTTCATACAAGTTATTGACATCGTTCTCTTTCTCGAAGAAGATTGAAATTGCTTGATTAAATTTCTCCGGCGTAGAGTTGAAAATCACCTCAAATTCATCTTACTTCTACAGTCGCTGTGGCCGCTGTCAAAATGACAATCCTGCTGTAGTTGTGTTGTGCGGAGAGAAATATGGATATTCTCTTCGTTTTGTCCTTACTCTAGCCTCTAGAAAATGGAACATAAATTAGAGTTTTTTTTTAAATAAAAAAATTGCTATGGGTGGCAATTTCAACATTCAATTTTGCAAGTTTGTCTTCCATATTTGGGATTTTGCAAATATAGCAAAAGCATAAATTCTGGAATTCCCTTTATTTTCTATTCGAAAATCTAGGTTTGAAGGGCAACAGATTGTGTATGAGTTTTTTATTTTAATGCTTTAATGTTTAAACGTTATTTATACATCAATTCAGTCAACTACTTATAATAAAATAAAAATGAATTAGCAATCGAATAGAAATTATATAGTAATCAATAACAATCAAATAACAATAAACTACTTAGTATAAATAAAAATGAAATTACAAACTACTTAGGGGTTGTTTGGGCCCAGATTGAAGTGGGCTATAATAATCTATTCCATGGGGCTCCAATTATTTTTAGTTGGGCTCTAACTATTATACCCCAAATTAACAACAAAATTTGTTCCTTAACCTACGATTTCTATAGTGTTCACTATTTGCAACCTCTCGGTTTCCTCTCTTCCGTCTCTTGGCTCATCTCTTCTGTCTCTCTCTCTTCTCTGTCGAATGTGGTGTTCAGATCTCGTCTCGTCTCTTCCAATTTCGTCGATTCCATTTCTCATATCTACTTTTTCTCTCTATCTTCTTTGTCGATTCTACTCCTCAAATGTGGTTTTCATCTATTTCATCTCCGTCAATGTCACTCCTCTTATCTAGTTTCACGTCTCTTCATCTCTATCGAAATTAGATCTTGATCCTTGAAGCCCTAACTTTATTTCATCTAACCCTTCATAGATCTATAGATCTACGTTTAGGATGGTACTCCTCTTGCATGTTTTTCTCTAGATCTAATTAGGTTTCGTCTAACTTATTCCCTCTCGTTGTCATTCCAAACATGTCTGTTCCTTCTTTCCCTTGCTGCTCCAAACAAAGGATTCACTTTGATGCTTCGCTCGATTTCCTCATTCCGTTGTTACAACCTGATGTTTAATTTATTTGGTTAAAGGACGCTGCTTGGTGGGAGTGGAGGTTCTCTTTCGGAAAGTGGTTGGGGTTGTAGGATCCATTGTGTAGCTTGGTAGAGGGGAGGAGGTCTAAGGTAATTTTCTTTCCCTTTCTCAGCTGATGATAAGGCCCTTTTTTTTTTTTCAATTTTAGCTCAAAAGTTTCAATAGCTTCGATTTAGTTCTATGTTTTCGATTGTAAATTTTGTAAATTTTGGTCTCTGTTTGTCCATTGTTGATCTCGATGAATGATTTCATGTTCATTGTTTGTCCATTTTAGTCTTTATTTGTCCATTTTAGTCATGTTCATTGTTTGTCCATTTTAGTCTTTATTTGTCCATTTTAGTCATATTCATTGTTTGTCCATTTTAGTCTTTATTTGTCCATTGTTTGTCCATTTGTAAATTTGTAAATTTTGATCTCTGACAGTCTATGTACCAAGGTATCTCTCAAAATGAATTGCGTCCTAATGTAATGATTTTTTTTGTCCATGTTAACTAAGGTACCCCCAAATGACAAAAATGGTTAGATTTTAACATAAACTAAAATCCAATTAATTTTGTATAAATTGGTGGAATATATAGTTTTAATTATATTTTCAAAATATGATTATTTCATATACATAACATATACTAAAATAATCAGCACCCCAAACAGAGACTATTATAAACCAGACTGTAATAGTCTGCACCCCAAATATAGACTCTAATAACACACAGTTTATTATAGCCCACAGACTATAATAACCTACTTTGTGCCACAAACGCCCCTTTAATATCAAATAACAATTAGAAGGCACGAACTACTTTGTATCAAATAGTAATCATGACAATAACAAAATACTTAGTATAAAATGACAATTAGATGGAAATCACAAATTATTTAGCATCAAATAGCAATTAAATCACAATCACAAACTACTTAGTAATCATACAGTATTCAGATAGCAATCGATGTCATTGGCAATCAATATCAAATAGTAATCAGACAACAATTTGATAGTAATCAGTATCATTGACAACCAGTATCAAATGGTAATCAGACAACAATTTGATAATAATCATTATCATTGACAAATGAGTATCATATAGTAGTAAAAAACAATAAGATAGCAATCGATACTATTGACAACCTATTATAGTAATTAGACAACAATCAAATAGCAATCGGCATTATTATTGATAATCAAACAACAATCAAATAGAAAATCAGTATAAGATATTATTCAAAAAACAATCAAACGGTAATAAAAAAAAATAGATGGCAATTAGTATCATTTGCAATTAGATGGCAATCAAATGGAAATCAACACACAATTACAAATTTTTAACTGTGAGGATAGTTTGGTCACCAGTTTATTTCTATTGGGTTAAGCTTGTTAATTTTTTCTGGAAAGTACATACATACAGCAAAAGCAATCAGAATCAATAAGCACTCTAATTACATTTAATTTTAGTTCTAAAAGCATGCAAAAACATATTTTCAAAGAATAAGATTTTAGAACATATACCTTTGAAGAATTCCTCTTGATCCTTGTTCCTCTCCACGAATTTGACCTTCAAATCAATATTGACCACCAAGAGAGTCTTCTCAACTATGCTCCAACCTGGATTTGAGTGGTGGGACTCAGAATTGATAGGAATTGAGTAAGGAAAGAGGAAGGTTTGGAGAGTAGTCAAAACAGAAACCAATTTCTGCAGAATCTCCTTTTAAGTTTAGCATGCAACCTCTGCCTTAATCACCAAAATTGAAACTTTTATGTATCAAATACATGCAAGCACTAGGAGATTTAGCTCATTGACACATCAAAGAACATTAAGAAGTGGTCTAGGTGTCTAATTTGTGTTGAGTCCACCAAGCATTCAAAATTTTAGAAATTTCCACTATCAAAATTGTTTTTCAATTTTTTAATGGATCTAATTTTAAAAAATTAATCAAATTAAAAAAAATTCAATTTCTAAAAAATTCAATTTAAAATTAAAAAATAATTTTATTTTAATTAATTAAATAATAATTTAGTATCAAATATTAAATTAATCAAACACCTAATTCATACATGAATCCTATTCATGTAATTAATATTTAAATCATCATTTAAATATTATTAAATCTCTAAGTATGTTTAATTTCAACAAAATTAAACGTTAATTATATCAAATTATCCAAACCCTAATTTGAATTTAAACAATTCAAATTCAAATCTAAATATGAAATTTGCATACTATTGGATTTTATGTCCTAAAACTTGTGGTTTGTAAACAATAAAACTTATTCTGAAAATTCAATAAGTTGTTATTAAATATATGAATTGCTTATTTTGTTTTAGAAAGAAATCCAATAAACTAAAAAAATCTATAACTATTACATGAGTACTTGAACTTTATGTGGAGACATAAAAGTGGATCAAGTTTGAGTAAATAGTCAAAATGATCTATAGTATATGAATGAGGTTGAGTACTTTATTTTGGTAACACTATTGGATGCGGTCTACTCTATAGTTGTTACAAAAAGTTGTAAAGTACTACAGACGATGTGATCCTAATTCGTACATGTTATGACATGAGGAGTGGGGGTGTCTTGTGCAATGAGTTTTGTACAAGATCGGACCACGAAATCAGTCAATCTTACTTTATAACGTTGTTTACTATATAAGACTGACTATTTCAAAGAGATGACCTAGGTAACTTGACCTTAATCCTAAGCCTGTTTATTCGGGATTGTCCTTAGATTTGCATAGGTGAGGGTTGGCTCAACAGTACCGACTTAATAAACCTCCATTTTAGGGATAAGATCGGCTAGATAGCTGGGGACATAGGGTGCCAGATGGAACTCACTCCTACTCACTTTTAGGGATAGTAGAGAGGTTATTCTCTTAAGTGCTGACTCCAGGTCTTAAATAAGGGGCCCCACCCTCTCATTTGCTTGAAAGGGACTGTGTTTGTTGATCGAATCACAAATCAATTGTTCATTAGAGGATCAGTGAGACTTAAGAAACAAGAGGTAATCTCGGGATAAAACAAACATTTGACCTAGTTGTTATTACGAACAACCTGTGAAGGGTTAACTTACTAATCACGGTTATATCGAGTGGATATAATATATCTACAGTGAGGAGAGTGCAACTATGGGCTTTAGTGGAGTGACCATTAGTTAACGAATGGGGGTTAATTCGGTGTAAAGAGTTTAGCCAATTAATCTCGAATCGTTAGAGCCCATGATCTGTAGGTCCGCGAGGTCCCCCTACTAGCTCGTAAATGGATTAGCTTTAGAGTAGCGTGATAAGTTAATTTGAAACGTTCTAAATAGAATTGAAGAATTTAGTTAATATTTAAATATGATTTAAATATTAAATTCATGAAGGTGGAATTTTTGTAAAATTAATTTAATAATTGATATTAAATTAATTAGAATTAATTAAATTATTTAATTATTTAATTATTTAATTAATATTAATTATTAGAAAATGAATTTATTAAATTAATTTTGTAAAATTAATAATGTTTTCAATTTTGAAATCAAATTGATTTTTGAAATCATTTTTAAAATTGGAAAAGTTTGAAAAACACACAATGGAAATATGGATTTTTCCATTAACACCTTCAACTAGCTCACACTAAACCCACTTAAGTTTTGCTTCAATTATCCAAGCATGAGTTGCACCTCATGTAGTCTTCTTCTTTATATGAATGTCCTGCAATAAATAGAAAAGATTGAAGTGGAATTGAGGCATGCATCATTAAGTTTTTGCCGAAAAATTCGAGTTGAAGAAATGTGTTCTTCAAGTGGGTGCAACAATGAGTTATTCTCTAAATTCCCTTCGTTCAAGCTTATCTTGAATCCCACAACTCAATCTAAAGCTCCAAGAGAATAGTAGGGAAGATCTTGAGGTGGTTCACAACGAAATTTGGAGAAGATTTGCAGCTGAGAATCGTGATTCAAAAAGTTCAACAAAGGTATTACTTGAAACCCTCTTATTATTGTATGAGCATGCTTTATTTATAGCCAAAATTAATGAATTAGAATGCTTATTGATCCTTGTTGCTTCTGCTGTATGCTGATATACTCCTACAGTGACTTTGCCATCGTCTCTCTCTATGGTTCATAATGTCTTTCATGTCTCCATGCTAAGGAAGTATGTGATGGATCTGTCTCATGTGGTAGACTTCGAGCCTTTGAAGTTGAATGAAAACTTAAGTTATGAAGAGAAGACCATGCGGATTATTGCAATGGAAGTGAAAGTTTCGTGTAGTAGGGAGGTGCCACTAGTGAAGGTTTTATGGCAGAATCATCAGTTTGAGGAAACGACTTGGGAGCAGGAGAACGAGATGAAAGCTCAGTACCTAGAGCTCTTCCAGGATTGGAATTTTCGAGGACAAAAGTTTCTTAAGGAGGGAGGAATGTGACGCCCTAAAAAAAAAGGAAAAAAAGATTTTTTTTTTAATAAATTTGTTTTGTTGTTTTGGGAATTAGGGTTAGAAGATGAGGAAAGTCTTTAAATATCCCCTCGATATATGTGTAAGTAAAAAAAAGGGAAATCAATATTTTTTTTCTCTCTTCTTCTCCTTTGCGTGGTCGCCAGACCCTCTCCCTGATTTTTCTTCTTCTCTCAGCCATCCGAGTCTCGTCGTGCCATTGTCGTTTAGCCAGACGTCGACTTAGGGTTGGCAACAAGTGGGGCGGGGCCGAAGATGCACTCCCCGTCCTCGTCCCCGCCCCATTCCCCATTTTGGGGAGTCAAGGTCGAGGTCAGGGAATCCCTGTTCAAGGATCGAGTCCCCACGGGAAAAAATTTCCCCTTTATATTTTTATTTTTTATCATTTATTTATTTAAAAATCAATTAAATTTTTGTATTTATATTCAAAATTTAAATATTTAATATAACAAATTAGTATTATTATTATTTTAATTATTTACCTAATGCACTAAAAGTTTGAAACTTTTGAAAAGTCCAAAAAGTATAAGGCTGAGGTTGAAAACCAATTAGGTAAAAAGATTAAAACGCTTCGATCAGATCGAGGTGGTGAGTATATGGACTTAGAATTTCAGAACTATTTGATAGAACATCCAGTCTCAACTCACAGTCCCTGGCACACCTTAGCAAAACGGTGTGGCAGAAAGGAGAAACATAACTTTATTGGACATAGTTCGTTCCATGATGAGTTATGCTCAGTTACCAAATTCTTTCTAGGGACATTCACTTGAAACTACAGTGTATATTTTGAACATAGTTCCCACGAAAAGTGTTTCTGAAACACCTTACGAGATCTTGAGAGAACGTAAAGAAAATTTATGACACTTTAGAATTTGGGGTTACCCAGCACATATGTTGGTGTTGAATCCTAAAAAGTTGGAATGTCGTTCAAAAGTATCTATTTGTAGGTTACCCAAAAGAAATGAAAGGTGGTTTCTTTTACGATCATCAGGAAGACAAGGTATTTACATCGACAAATGAAACCTTACTAAAGGAATACCACATGAAGAATCATCAACCTCAAGCTAGTAATAGAGGAAATGTCCAGAGAAACGAAAAATGCATCAACAAGAATTGTTGATAGAGTAGGTCCATCAGTAAGAGTTGTTGATAAAACTGGTACTTCACACTTCTCAAGAGTTGAGAATGCCTCGTCGTAATGGGAGGGTTGTGCAACAGCCTGACCGATATATGGGTTTGATTGAAACTCAAGTCATCATACCAGATGATGGCTTAGAGGATCCATTGTCTTTCAAACAAGCAATGGATGATGTGGATAAAGACCAATGGATTAAAGCTATGGACCTTGAAATGGAATCTATGTATTTCAATTCTGTCTGGGATCTTGTAGATCAATCTGAAGGGGTAAAACCCATCGGTCGCAAATGGATCTACAAGAGAAAACGAGACCAAGCTGGTAAGGTATAGACCTACAAAGCAAGACTTGTGGCAAAAGGGTTTACCCAAAGAGAGGGATTAGACTATGAAGAAACTTTCTCTCTGGTTGCAATGATAAAGTCAATTAGGATACTCTTGTCCATAGCTACATTTTATGATTATGAAATATGGCAAATGGATGTCAAGACAGCCTTTCTGAATGGCTATCTTGAAGAGAATATCTGTATGTCTCAACCAGAAGGGTTTATTGAACAGGGTCAAGAGCAAAAGGTTTGCAAACTTAATCAATCCATTTATGGGTTGAAACAAGTATATAGATCCTGGAATATGAGATTTGACACTGCAATCAAATCTTATGGCTTTGAAAAAAATGTTGACGAACTCTATGTATATAAGAAAATTGTTAACAAAACTGTCACTTTTCTGGTGTTGTATGTTGATAATATTCTACTCATTGGGAATGAAGTAGAATTTTTAGTTGACATTAAGAGATGGCTGGCTTCGCAATTCCAAATGAAAGATATGGAAGAAGCACAGTATGTTCTTGGAATCCAAATAGTTCGAAATCGCAAGAACAGAACATTAGCATTATCTTAAGCATCTTATATAGACAAGATATTGTCTAGGTATAAAATACCAAATTCTAAGAAAGGAATGTTACCTTTCAGACATAGAATTCACCTGTTTAAGAAACAAAGTCCTAAGACACCTTAAGAGGTTGAGGACATAAAATGAATTCCATATGCATCAACAATAGGAAGTTTAATGTATGTAATGTTGTGTACTCGTATCTGGATATGATCATTGGACTGCTGTTAAGAACATTCTCAAGTATCTTCGGAGAACGAGAGATTATGCTTGTTTATGGTGCTAAGGATCTGATCCTTACTGGATACACTGATTCTGACTTCCAAACCGATATTGATTCTAGGAAATCAACTTCAGGGTCAGTATTCACTCTGAATGGAGGAGCAGTTGTGTGGAGAAACATCAAACAGAGTTGTATTGCTGACTCCATAATGGAAGCTGAGTATGTAGCTGCAAGTGAAGCAACAAAAGAAGTAGTATGGCTCAGAAAGTTCCTGATTGACATGGAAGTAGTTCCTAATATGCACCTGCTTGTCACTCTCTATTATGACAATAATGGAGCAGTTATAAATTCAAAAGAACCTTGAAGCCATAAAAGAGGAAAGCATATCGAGCAGAAGTACCATCTCATCATGGAGATTGTACACAGAGGAAACATAATTGTCACGCAGATAGCTTCACAAGACAACTTAGTTGGTCCATTTACAAAGGTCCTCTCGACTAAAGTGTTTGAGGGTCACCTAATAGGACTAGGTCTACGAGATATTCATCACTAAGGCAAATGGGAGAATTTATGGGTATTAAAATGCCCTGGTTTATTGTATTTGTATGTTTTGTTCTCTCCATGTAAACTCAACATTGTATATGTTTGTATATATTGATCCACTGGAGTTTTAGTCCAAGTGGGAGTATTATTGGATTTTATGTCCTAAAACTCGCAGTTTGTAAAAAGATAATAATATTCTATAGTCAATAAACTTGTTACTGATTTTATAAATTACATACATAAAAGTCTAAATCCAATAAACTAAGATCCATGGCTATTATATGAATACTTGAATTTTATGTAGAGACATAAAGATAGATCAAGTTCGAGTAAATAACAAAAACGATCTATAGTACATGATTAAGGTTGGGTACCTTATTCTGGTAACACTATTGAATACGACCTACTCTGTAGTTGTTACAAGTTGTTGTAAAGTTACAACAAACGAAATGATCCAGATTCATTCATGTATTTGACATGAGGAGTAGGGCTATTCTATGCAATGAGTTTGTATAAGATCAGACTAAGAAATAAGTCACTCTTACTTTATAACACTGTTTATTGTATAAGACTAACTATTTCACTTAGATGTCCTAGGTAACTCGATCTTAATCCTGAGCTAACTATGAACTCTTGTTTATTCAGGATTATCCTTAGATTTGCATAGGTGAGGGTTAGCTCAACAGTGCCAGCTCAATGAGCTTCCCATTTCAGGGGTAAAACCGAATAGATAGTTGGAAACATAGGGTGCAAGACAAAATTTACGCCTACCCGATTTAGAGATAGGAGAAAGGTTGTTCTCTAAAGTACTGAATCTAGGTTCTGAACAAGGGGCCCCACCCTCTCACTGGGCTGAGAGAGATTTGGTTTAGTGACTGGATCACAAACCAGTTGTTCATTAGAGGATCAGTAGGAACTTAAGGAACAAGACGTAATCTCGGGGGTAAAATAGATATTTGATCCAACCATTATTATGAACAACCTGTGAAGGGTCGATTTACTAATTATGGTTAAATCATGTGGACATAATATATCTACAGTGGAGGGAGTTCAATTATGAGCTTTAGTGGAGTGACCCATTAGTTAACGAATGATGGTTAATTCGGTGTAATAAGTTTAACCAATTAATCTCGGATCGTTGGAGCCCATGATCTGTAGGTCTGCAAGGTCCCCCTACTAGCTCATAAATGGATTAGCTTTAGAATAACATTATAAGTTAATTTGAAACGTTCAAATTAGAATTAAGGGAATTAGTAATTATATGAGATATAATTATACGTTTAATTTTAAGAATTAAACGGAATAGGAGAATTAATATTTAAATATAATTTAAATATATGAAGGTGGATTTGTGAAAAATTAATTTAATATT
>NC_052349.1:57887060-57968601 GCF_009727055.1 Benincasa hispida
ATTTGATATTAAATTAATTAGAATTAATTTAATATTTGATATTAAATTAATTAGAATTAATTAAATTGTTTAAATAATTATTTATTAATTTTAACAGAAAATTAATTTATAAATAAAATTTTTAATTTTTGAAATCAAATTGATTTTTGAAATTAATTGTGAAAAATTGAAAAAGTTTGAAAAACACAAAATGGAATTGTGGTTTTTCCCAATAACATCTTCAACTAGCTCACACAAAACTCACCTATTTTTGGCTTTAATAACTCCAAGCATGAGTTGCATCTCATGCAGTCATCTTCTTTCCATGAAAGTCCTGTAATATATTGAGAAGATTGGAGTGGAATTGAGGCATGCATCTATAGAATTTTTGTTGAAAAAATCGTGTTGAAGAAATTGTTCTGGGTTGTAGCAGTGAGTTCTTCAAGTTCCCTTTATTCAAGCTTATTTTTAGTCCCACAACTGAATCTAAAGTTCCAAGAGAATAGTGGGAAAGATCTTGAGGTGGTCTACAACAAGATTTGGAGAAGTTTGTAGTTGAGAATCAAAATTTCAAGAAGTTCTACAAAGGTATGACTTGAAACTCTCTTGTTATAGTATGAGCATGCTTTAGTTACTGCCAAAATTAATGAATTAGAGTGCTTATTGATCCTTGTTGCTTCCACTGCTTGTTAATATACTCCAACACGAAGGGGAGTTTTGGAGCTGAGAGCGTGCTGTCCGATGGTGTCGAAAAAGTGTTGGTGGATTTCTTTTGGGTAAGAGTAGGGCGTGGCGGCTTGTGAAGTTTAGTTGGAAGTATCTGTTGCAATTTGAATGTTAACATTTGGTTCTTATTTATGTTTAGGTTAGAAATCTTAGCGGAACTTTGGTAACGGTTTGGAGTGAACCACGTGTTGGGTAGGTGGAGTTAGTTTTTGGTAATGTATGTTTTGGATTTGGAATTTAAGTTTTTTACGTTTCATGTCTAGGCATCTTGATTGAGATTTTTGCTTCAAAGCTAAAAGGGAGATTTAATTTCTTGATATTTGGGCTTGAATATCAAGGTAAGTTACCTACTGCCGATTTGTCCTCGAATCCAAGTATGTATTAAGTGTTAGTTCCTATGTTGGCTTGAATTGTTATGACATGTTTGTAGTTCAGTTGGAATTATGGAAACTTGGGTTGATGTCATGGGATTGGATATTATGTGTTGTTGCAGTGTTTGATTGATGGACATACCGTGAGACTGTTTTGAAATCTAAGCATGATTTTAGTCTATGATTGTATGCTTACGCCTATGTGGCTTTGGGTCTGCCTTTTATGCTTATGCCTATGCCTACAATGCGTAATGTGCACCTCTCCTCGATAGGAAGTCTAATAGTTCACTCAATGGGCCCAGTAGTGGTCGCTTACTAAGTATGTATATATACTCATCCTTTTCCTTTCATGTTTTTTAGGTAAAGGTAAAGATAAACGAGCGAATGACAAGAGGGATCTGTGACCCGACCATTTGAACATGTTATCGCTTCCACACTTAGGTTTCTTTTGATAGGGTCTAATTTAGGAATCTAGCATTTTAAAATTTATAAATATTTATTTATTTCATTTATTAATTTGTTTAATTTCTATTTAATTCAAATTTTGGTCAGGGGTACCCCGAATGATGTTTTCAGGATTTTGTTATTGAGCCTTATTTAAATGAATTAAAAGTTTTAAAATCTTTTATTTAAATTTTTCCTTGAGAAGTTTGTTGCCGAGCCTATGCATGCACAAAGTATCATCCTAGGAACTCAATACGAAATTTTGGATTGTTACATTTAGAAAAAAAATGTGTACCAATTGATGGAGTTAACTATTACAAGCCCGAGAGTTATGACATAATGCACATTTGACTATGAAAGCTGTAAAAACAGGGGGTTACCGCTCTTGGCCTCTCATGCATGGGGTGATGATTGGGTTACCACTATCTTCAATTTGTTTTTCTTTCTTTTTAGGCTTTGGAAAGATCTAAAAAAAAAGGAAAAATAAAAAAAAACAAAGAAAAGGAAGAAAATCACTTGGCTGCATCCAAGAAGCACAAATTTTTAATGTCGGTTGCTCGACGTGACCTGTCCCCTATGAAGACACAAAGAAATTCTCGTATTTCTTTGGTCCCTTCTTAGATGAGTCAATATAGCTCGGTAAGGCTATAAGGCTGTAAGAAAAGAACGAGTGCAATGACCCAACCTTTCGAGTACTCAAACAAGTGCCGTTACGACATAATGCACATTTTCATTCAAACATTTGACCATCATAACATAAATTCAGTAAAAACATAAATAACCATTCTAAATTGAAATATTAATTTAATAATAAATCCAATAATCAAAACATTTAGTTGGGGTCCCAAATAAAACATTTATAAAAAAAATCAAAATAGTAATAATAATCCAAAAACCAATCCATAAAAACATGTCAAACTCTGATAAAATAAAAATAAGACATCTGGCTAAAATATATGAAACCAAACATGAATTGTGTTGAAGCTTTTTCTATTGTCACCATATGACTCTATCTTGGATCCCTTCCGTCCTTCATTAGTCCATTCCTGTTGTTGCCTGAAATACATGAACGAAGAAAAGATAAGTATAACAATACTCAGTAAGTGACTCGCTACTGGGCCCTCTAGATTACTTGTTAGCTAGTTTATCCAGGCATCGATGCACACCCTTATCATTTCAGTCATAGTGATCCTGTAGGGTCACCTATCAGTCATAAATATGATCTTGAAGGAACACGCATCAGTCATAATGTGTAACTCAAAGGTACACAAATCAGTTGTAAACATGAATCCAAAGGAACATGCATCAGTCTTAGTGTGTAACTCGAAGGTACACGAGTCAGTTGTAAATATGAACCTGAAAGAATATGCATCAGTCATAGTATGTAACCCAAAGGTCTACAATCAGTCATAAATGTGCGTATATACAGTCATTGCAAGAAATGTGGATGAAATAGGTTTAATTTTCAAAATAGAAAACAAAAAACCAAATGGTTATCAAACATAGTCTAAACTTTTAATCTGGACTTTAATCTCTAAAAATGTCTAATAAATATATAACGTTAATTTTATATCTTAATAGATCTTAGAAACATAAAAATTATTTGAAAATTAACTGTTTTATATGACAAAAAAAAGTTTGTGTCTAATTTAACTTTATGTTTAAATTATGTAGTTAATAGATAAAAGGAATTTAAAAAAAAATGTCTAATCGTACCTATTAAGTACAAAGTCAAATTTAATGATTAATATAACATTTAACTTTCAACATTTTCAAATATGTAAGAGTCCTATTGGATGCATAATTGATATTTTAGGAATCTATTAAACACAAAAATTGAGAATTCATGGACAAAGTTTAGTACCTATATATAAACACAAATCTATATGTTCATGGGCTAAACTTCTTACTTTAAACATTTGTGCCCCTTGAAATGAAGTTCTAGATCTATCATTCCTTATAATTATATCAATTAAACCCTTACATTTTCATAAATTAATCCATTTAAACTCTTAGTCATAATATTTCTTTTGAAAATCATTCATGCATTTATTTTAATCGTCCATTTTGTAAAATCAATATTTGAAAAAGTCTATACATGTTTGAAAATTAATGTATTGATGATTTTCAAATGTAATCGAAATGAATGGTCTAAATTTATTGGCTTATAAAAATTTAGGAATTTGATTGACTTATATTATAAGTTTCACACGAAATTGGTCAAATGAAACTTAGAGAAGAGTGTAATTAAATTGATACAGTTAGAAAATTTTAGAATTTAATTGATAAAATTATTCATTTAGAATTTTAATTGATACAGCTTCCAATATTTAGGGATAATTGACGGATGTTTTCCCTAAATTTAATTACACAACCACAATGATTTAATGATAGTAATTAAAAATATTATAGTCTTTGCTGTCTATATGCATATGAAATTTTTTTGGGTAAATTAAATAAATTTGGTGAATGTAGAGATAGATTAATTACAAATCTAAACACTGAAAAAATAATGGGTAAAAACAAATATTAGTGGGAATAATTGTTTATGAAGGAAGATAGAGATGAGATAAAGTGAGTGTACACCAATAGAATAGACAACCGAACAAAATTAGTCAAAAAAAAAAAAAATTGTGTAGTACACATGTTATACATATTTTGCATGGAGGGAGGGATTGGGAAAAAATGTGAGAATATTTTCTAAGGATAAGTTTATCAATTTTCAAAATATGTTTCTAAGGATTGGGAAAAAAATATTTTTCTCTCTTTTTACACAAAAAAGAAGACCTTTCATTGCCATCTGAAAGTGGTTCTCAAAAAGATGGTCATCTCCTCTAGGTCGTCCTTACAAAACAACAACAAAAAGAAAGCTAATCTAGAAAACAAATAAAGAAAACAATAAATTTTATTACCTAGCTCCCTCTAGGAAGGACAAATTTTTAACGTCGATTGCTCGACGTGACCTGTCTCTTATCAAGGTACAAAGAAATTCTCTTATTTCTCTGGTCTCTTCTTGGATGAGTCAATATAGCTCGGAAAGGCTATAAGGCTTTTTATCTTTTAAAGAGAACCAAACAGATCAAATTTGGTATTTTTCGATTTTATAAAAGGAAATAAAATAAAAGACTCAAAGACTAATTCTGTAGAAAATAAAAACTCTAACTCAATTGAGTCAATTGACTCTTGAGAACAAGAAGAACAAAACTAAAAAAAATATACGATATACCAGACGGCGAAACAGGGCGAGGTTTTTCAACCTCTAACTCCATCACTTGGAAATCAACGGGTTTAGGCTCAGGTTCTCCATAGTCCTCACAAACTGATTCTAAACATGGCATGCTATCTTCCAACTCATTCTCAATGTCAACATAGATTACCTCATCGTCGCATGCCTCGGTGTTGTCATAAGATGTGTGTAGCAAGGGTTCGCATCCTCTCTCAACTAAATCAGAAGATTGAGTGATTGAGTCTCTCAAACATTGACGATCAGTTCCACCTCAGTCGGAAGACTAAAGCTCTCCTGGAGGTCGCGAATCCCATATTTAAAAACAATATTGTTAATAGTAAGCTGTCTAATCACATCTTCTAATGATATACCTGAGTTGGTGGTCTAAGCATGCATCGTCATATCAGATGTGGCAGTGGGAGAATCATAGTGAAACTGGTCCCATCCTAGGTTTCCATAGTCATAGGACTCCTCCCAACCGGACCCTTGGAAATCGTCGTCCATATAACTAGGATACCCTCCCATGGAGTAGTCTCGTGGCATAGAGCTCCATTGCAAACTTGGGCATGCTTGCTCAAGTTGATCAGCTCTACATGCTTCCACTTGCTGTGGGTTACCTGCAACCAAAATAAAAGGAGTAAATGTAATCTAGAATATGAGTCTATCTAATTTCTAGAGCAAGAGAGAGTTCCTATGTAATTTCTTTCATTAGGCACCAATTAATTACACTGAATCTGTCAATTCTTCAACCTATTAGAAAATCTAATAGCCGAATTAGCCAAATTCGATATTAAATCAAATTAGCCCTAATTCAATTTACAACTCTTCCTTCTTAGTGACATCCAAGTTAAAATTGAGAAGCATTAAGAAAGGATTCAATTGTTGAGACATACAACAAGCCGGAAAGCCATATCTTGTAGCATGATTTATTTGGAAAGATTATACTGGGGCAAGCATGAGTTTGGCCAAAAAACGTCTAGACCCTAAACATGCGATCCTAATACGTACAACTAAATCAATCAATGATGTATAGGCTAGAATGATTTTGCAAACAATAATTTCAACAAATTAATTTTTTAGAAGAATTTATTGAAACTCCATTAAGATTAAAACGAATCCAAATAAAGAATTCATAAGAGTACAGTTAAATTAATTAGAAAACCTTCTAAAAATTAACATAAGACTCTTGCTCAAAGAAATTAGATAGAGATTACCTCTCAACTCATAGATAAATTCGAGATAAACAACCGTTCAATCGGTTACAACCCAAAAGGAAAAGCAAAACTAACTTACAGATACTGAAAATTGAAGGGAATGGACGAAAGGTCGAGTTTTACTTCAGCCTTCATCAAATTGGTCTTTCAAATTCAGCATATTTTGACCTAGGGCCAAAGAGATTATTTATAGAAATTGAGGCAGCGATGCAACGCTCACTTATGCACGCGCTCGGCCAGATTTTCGTCAAAGTTCGCAGCGTCGCGACGCTCTAAAGGAGCGTTTCAACGTTGCACTTCTATCTTCTAATGTCAGGGTCGAGCATCACACGGTGTTGCAACGATGGAGATGTTGATCTTCTAGAGCGTTACGACATTGTGGGCAACATTGCAACGCTTCCTTGTAACAGTGACAGTTTCGTAATTTTCACTGTTTTGAAGTCTGGCTGCTCAAATCACCTCCAAATTGCTTCAAATTAGTCCCGTTTGACTCCAATTTCTTTGTTCTACCTCCTCGGTGCATGATACCTACAAAATAGAGAAAATAAACACATAAAATTCAGTAACAAGCCGGAATTAAGATAGGAATAATAACTCTTTTTTAGAGTTATCGCTATTATTATCATTATTATCATTAATACTATTGCTGTTTTTATTATTTTTATTACTACTACTATTATTAATATCATTCTACCACTGCTACTATCATTTTATTACTGTTATTATTGTTATTTTTATTATTATTATTCTAGTAGTACTACTACTACTATTATTATTATTATATTATTACTACCATTATTATAGTAATATTATTATTGTTATTTTTATTATTATTATTCTAGTAGTACTACTACTACTATTATTATTATTATATTATTACTACCATTATTATAGTAATATTATTATTGTTATTTTTATTATTATTATTCTAGTAGTACTACTACTACTATTATTATTATTATATTATTACTACCATTATTATAGTAATATTATTATTGTTATTTTTATTATCATCATCACCACCACCACCATCATCATCAAATAATTCAACATAGTTATACTAATACTCTCAAAATTTACTAATAATAATTTTTTAAGTAAATAAGCTATGTTCATTAAATTCCTTAATCCAATAGTCTTAAAACTAGCTTTAATCACAAGTGTTCTTTATGAAATCTATAGGACCAAATCATAAGGAATAATTAGGATCACAGTCAAGGTAAGTAGTTTATCTTATCCTCTCTTTAAGTGTTTTATGGTAGTGTACATTTGTTATGTTGCATTATTATGTTATTGTTATGTTGCATTACATGTTTAAAACATGTTTCTCGACAAGGGACCCCATGCATTATGTTTGTTCACAATGATGAAATAAGATTGAATTCTAATTAGATAAATGTTATGCTTCCAGGGCTAGAAGGCATGTACCCTCTAGACCCAATTTTATGTCAAGTTTATGCTAGGGACTAGCATGGCATGTATGGTTGTACCCATCTAGTCAATCTTTCATTTAGGTTAATGGTTGATATTGGATGCGACTGGCCCTACTGACTGCATACCCGCTAATCATCAAATGAGTTAGTTTTCACTAAGCTCATCTTCCTACCAGGATGGAGGAACTTACGTTGGAAGCATAACCGGCCACCTCATATTATGATAAGTTTACGTTTTGGGTCCCAATCATATGTTTTCATGACATGTTGCATGTGATTGTGTATTTGGTCACTATCTTAAGTGAGAACTACTTACTCAGTATATTATATACTCATCCTATTTCACAGACTTTGTAGGTAAGGACACAATATAGGTGGCATGGATGTCGCTCAAGGAGCCAACCATC
Organism: Benincasa hispida; assembly: GCF_009727055.1. Lineage (NCBI taxonomy): Eukaryota > Viridiplantae > Streptophyta > Magnoliopsida > Cucurbitales > Cucurbitaceae > Benincasa > Benincasa hispida. The sequence goes on from NC_052349.1 coordinate 57,894,861, forward strand.
AAACTCATTATTTTGGTCATATATGTCTTTTGTTCCACCACGCTAATGTTTTATGGATCCTGGTGTTTTATAAATAAATTTTTTGTATAATTTTGCTACTTAATTAATAAAATTTTAAATATGTTCTTTGAAATCTTTAGCAAAACTCATCTCATGATAGAAAAGTCTTAGTATGCATGTCGTAGCGATCAAACTTTGTTATGTAAGGGCCAGGTCGTTACAAGGTCAATGGTAGAAAGGTTTTTAGGAAGAGGTCATTGGTACAAAAGTTTTTGGTTTTTTGGTCATTTTGTGAAATTTTTCCTTTTAGACAAGTCATTTTGGAAAAATCCAAGGTACTTTTTGTTTTTCATTTTGTAGTTTTTTTTAAGTGTAGCCATGGTGAGAGAGAAGATAGAATACGAGAGGGAAGTGAATTAAAGATTATTGTTTTTATTTTGTTTTAATTTTTATGGAAATTTAGCCATGAAGAAGAAGAGAGAAAATAATTGAGAAGAGAATGAGAGAGAGGAAGAGGGAGGAGGAAAAGGGTAGAGAGAGAAGAGAGATGAGAGAAAAATTAAAAAATAATTTTTTTTTTCCAAATCATCTTGCCACTTCACCACTAGTCAATTTTTGTGTTCAAAATCTAATTTCTTTTTGGTTAGAGGGACCTTCTAAACTCATTTCTAAAAATTGAGTGACTAAATTAGCCAATTTAAAACATGAGGGACTGATGATCTCTTCCTACAAACGTAGGGATCGAAAAGGTATTTTTTTCTATAAATAAATTAATTAATCACCAAATATATTTATATTATGCTTAAATTTTTATTTTAAAAAATTTATATAATATTTTAATTGTTAGTACACTTAAACGTGTTCGAAAAACTTAATTCCATTTTAATTTTCTTTCATATACATATAAAAATATACGAATATTTTTTTTTTATCTTTACAAGATTATTTTATGCAAATTGATTGAATAATTTTTTTTTCTTATTTACATGAATAATTCTATAAATATTTATAATAATTTTGTAAATAGTATTACTTAATCTATTTATCCTATAACAATACATTTAAAATTACATTCATATGAAGATTAAATTATATGAAGATTAAATTATAAGCTTAGTTCTTAAGATTTAAAATTACCTAACGGGATCTAAATTTTTAATTTGAACCCTAGTTCTTAAAAATGTCTAATAAATATATAACTTTAATTTTATATCCTAGAAACATAAAAATTATTTGAAAATGAATTGTTCTATATGACCAAAAAAAAGTTGGTGTCTAATTTAACTTTATGTTTAAATTTTGTAGTTAATGGATAAAAGGAATTTAAAAAAAATTGTCTAATTGTACCTATTAAACACAAAGTCAAATTTAATGTCTAATATAACATTTAATTTTAAACATTTTCAGATATATATGTAAAAGTCCTATTGGATACATAATTGATATTTTAGAAATCTATTAAACACAAAATTTGAGAATTCATGGACAAAGTTTAGTAGCTATATACAAACACAAGTCTTTATATTCATAGGCTAAACTTCTTACTTTATAAACATTTGTGTCCTTTGAAATGAAGTTCTAGATCTTCCATTCCTTATAATGTATCAATTAAACCCTTAAACTTTCATAAATAAATCCATTTAAACTCTTAGTCATAATATTTCTTTTGAAAATCATTCATGCATTTATTCTTATCGTTCATTTTGTAAAATCAATAATTGAAAAGCCTACACATGTTTGAAAATTAATGCATTGATGATTTTCAAATGTAATCGAATGAATGGCCTAAATTGATTGGCTTATGAAAATTTAGGAATTTGATTGACTTATATTATAAGTTTCACACAGACTTGGTCGAATGAAACTTAGAGAAGAGTGTATTTAAATTGATACAGTCAGAAAAATTTAGAGTTTAATTGATAGAATTATTCGTTTAGAATTTTAATTGATACACCTTCTAATATTTAGGGATATTGATGGATGTTTTTCCTAAATTTAATCACGCAACCAAAATGATTTAATGATAGTAATTAAAAATATTATAGTCTTTGCTGTCTATATGCATATGAGAAAATTTTGGGTAAATTAAATAAATTTGGTGAATGTAGAGATAGATTAATTACAAATCTAAACACTGAAAAAATAATCGCTAAAACAAATATTAGTGGGAATAATTGTTTATGAAAGAAGATAGAGATGAGATAAAGTGTGTATACACCAATAGAATAGACAACCGAACAAAATTAGTTAAAAGAAAAAGAAAAAAAAAATGTGAGAATATGTTTCTAAGGATAAGTTTATCAATTTTCAATTTTTTTTTGACGTAGTTGATATATTAATAAAAATCGCAACAAAATTGAAAATAAGGTTTAATTAGTTAAATGTAGTCTAAAGTATGTCATGCATTTGTTTGTTGATGTCCAATTTTATGTTTCTTTTTTAAATGAACACAATCTTTAGATATTATAGGAGTATTTTGGTTTCTTAACTCGTACGGGCTCGAATGTGATGGAGAGGTGCAAGTGAATGATGTTTTACATACAAAATTATGATGACATGAGATAAATGGAAAGTGAGGTTTGATCCGTAATTATCTTATATCTCACAAAAGGTATTACGATAATAAACTTATAGTAACACTATGACGCTAAAAGAATGAAATCGATTTGAAACTATATACTATGAATACTTTATTGATGAAGTTCACAAATAATATTCTATTATTTCAAGTACCACAAATTAGATTCGAAGTCATCAATTTCAAGGGTTTCAACCACAACTATAAATATCAAACTTTTTCTCAAATTGAAGAGCAAATCACTCTTCAAAATACCTTAAAATTATATACTTGCGAAAGGTATTTTATCCATTATAATGAGTTGTAAGGAACATTTTGAGTCTCCTCCGGTACCCATTAAGAATATTGAAGAAGTGCAAGGAGCAGGAGTGAACGTGGAGGATTATATTAACAAAATATTACCTGAACCTCTGAAGTTCAAGCGCGTGGTGAATGGCCTACGCCAAGATCATTCCAATCCTTTTATATATTTATTGTATCTTGTTATAGAGGCTGAAAACTTTGATAAAATTATTTGGACTTATAAGACTCAGATTTTGTATGTTACACGTGTGGCACCAATGGTCCTGTCTTTTGAAGAAGTTCTGAAGTACAAGTGATATTAGACTGCCCTTCCTACTTGACTCTATATATGCCTATATATGCTGCAATGTAGTCTTTAATCTTTAAATTGGCACAACCCAAATGAAATAATGGTACTTATATATTTCTAGTCTATGTCCATCCATATGGATACTTTTCTCTCTCTCTCTAATCCCTCGAATCTTGATCAATTCTATTAATACTTAATTATTTTACTAACACAGTATACCAACTTTGTTAAGTTATAGTTTATATAACATACATGGTTATGAACATTTTATATGTAAAGTGACTTGGAAAAATTAATATGAGGTTTATTATGTTATTTCATTTGTGTTCTTTATTTTCCATTATGATCTATTTCTTTCCCTGGTATACTCAAATACGTGGATGTTCTAAGAAAGGAATAAAAATCCTATTTGTATCTCGGGTCTAGTTGAACAAGGTAATTATTTCCCTTATCATTCAAATGACCCTATTATCATTTAGGGTGCTATCAAATCACCTCCAACATAAATATTGCTCGTCCTCAAGCAAGAAAAAATAAAATCATGAATAAGTTGTACATCAATGACTCTAATCTCAAAGTAATAGATAACAAAAATGTTCACAAAGATAGAATCACTCAAATGAATACAATCAATGTGAAATTTGAAACTAATCATTTATCTCTTCCATGTGTGTGTGCATGCGTGCTTAGTCAATCCTACCTAGGTATTTACAAGCCTGGAAAGATTTTATAAAGCCCTTAGTTCATTTTCCCGTATTCTGGCTCGAAGGATCTAGGGTTAAGTTTCTTAGACTCAAAGTGGCAATGAAACACTTCAAGGAACCAAACTTTTATTTTTTTTTTCTCTCTCTCTCTAGCTCTCTTTTTACACAAAAGAGAAAACCTTATCTAGACACGCTACCTTCGTTTTGGATTGCCAACATGGGTTACGTGAATGATCGTCCAATTGTGTATCCGTAAAAGCACCGAAGCTTACTCACTTCCAAGAAGTAGATTCATGCAAGGGAAACTATGGATATCCCTAATTACTAATACCTCGGGAATGAGGAGCAATTCCCTTAAAAAATATTACACACTTCCTTTCTTTCTTTTTACTTTACAACACCACCTTTTATTTTACAACTTTCTTTTACTTTACAACAAGCTCTTACTTCATAACACAAAATTTTGGAAAAAAACCTAAGCATGCATTACTAAGTTGAGCTTCAAATGAAAACAATTGGGTGCAACTCCTATTGCACCCAGTTAAAAATTGACGCTTGTTAATTTTCTTAAAATGATTTAAAAATATTTTTTGTGTATGTAGAGGAAGTGGAGCATGGAACTTAGGTGCAACTTAGGCTGCACCGCCTAAGTATTGCTCAACTTCAAATATCTTAAAAACTATCACTTAGGCCTTTTAGATTGACAACATGCATATAGGCCAATAATCTAATCCCGAGCCTTCAAACCCATGGATAAGAAGACTATGTGCTCAAAGAGAAAAATTTTTAAATTTGGCCAAAAATCATGCATGTGTTCTCATAAAAAAAAAAATTGAATAGAAATTATCTAAAGTTAATCACAAATCATCATCATCACAAAACATGTAGCAAAATCCTCACATGGTTAAGCTCAACCAAAAAGTCCGAGCTCAAGTACTCAAAGACTTTCTAACATGCAATCCTTCAACCTTAGAATGATGCATTGTTCTCAATGTATCTCTAATTAGAACACAATAAAATAAAAGATAGAGGAACATAAAATTTCCCTTAGAAACATTTTTGTGCATGGGTCTTTGAGTGGTTGTGATAGCACTCTCACTTCTTCAAAAATTTTCTCTCTTTTATATGGTCGAGGAGGAACTGTGAAAGAAAAACAAGTAGCTAAGTTAAGAAAAAGAAAAAATAAAGCAGTAAAGGAAAGTCATAATTTTTCACCTGATTGCCTTTAAGAAATGAAAAATTTTAGCATTAGTTACTCAACAATGTTTTATTGTCAAGGTACATACAAATTCTCATATTTCTCAGGCCTCTTCTTTTTTAAATCCACAAAGTCCATTAAGGTAAGCAAGCTTTTAAAGCATTCAAGGGCTCCAAAGACAAAATATTTTTGAATTTTTTCATATACGAAAAAGAAAATAAAAAAAAGACTTGACTCAACAGAAATTGAAGATTCGATAGACTCATGAGAACATGATGAGAAAAATTAAGGAAAAAAATAATTAAAGAGATGCTAGAGGGAAGAACGGGGCGAGGTTTTGCTGCCTCTAACTCTCTCACCTGGGGCTCTTCGAGATGGAGTTCGGGCTTAACTTTACCTTTACATACTTCTTCTTTGTAGGGCAAGGAGTACACAATCTCATCATTGTTGAATGGATAAAATTCCTCAAGGAATTTAGCCTCAATAGTATGGACAATAAGAAGCTTTCGTAGGCTCTCAAGTGTAAACCCTCGATTCCTTTTTCCTTTCATCAAACTTAGAAATGCACTCAACAAAAACTTGAGCCAAGAAAGTATGATAGGCATATGCTTGGACCTTGGAAGATAAAAATTTGGTTAAGTGTTGAACTATGTTGTGAAGGAAGCAGTGCTACTTAAGAAAACTTCTAAGTATTGGAACTATGTGTTTAACATAATGAAATAAAGGCTTGAACGCATGGTCCATGAAGGATCGGAAAGATGATAGGGAATAAGGACTTAACTTCTATTGAAAGCATAACTGGAGCATGATTGGAAGTCTTGGATGCATACTAGGGTCAAGGATGGACCAATTTGGATGCATACTTTGTGTAAAGGGAATTATCTTGGTCGCATCTAAGGTTAAACATACTTAAATGGACATATGAGGAGAAATCTAGGGTTGAAACCTGAAGGGTTAAGGAAAGAATACATCATGGGCACATGGTTGAACTCTTGGACGCATTATTTGGATGCATACTTAAGTCAAGAAGGAGGGAGAATGTAAGAAGAAATATGTGGAAGAAGTAGCCTTGAACCGTGTGACCTATGCATTAAACTTAAGAAGTAGAGGCTGGCACATGAAGGGGGAACCATGCGACAAACATAAGGTAATAGGCACCCATAGAAGGAATTATGCGACCAAAAGAGGAGGAGTATGCACTGAGTTGGGAATTACTTAGGGAGCAAGGCCAAATTAATAGCTAGAAGAGGCATGTAGCGAATTTGGAAAAATTCTTGACCTAGGTCTAAGTAGGAGGTGGCCACATATGGAGCAAGGAGGAGTCATGCAAGAAGCTGATGAAGACACCTCAAAGTGGTTGTTATGTTGGAGTATGCATGCTGAAGACATATAGGCATACATGTATGGAGAGATGTTACAATAAGAGGGACTTGGAACTAGTATAAATAAAAGAAAAAGAGGGCTTAGCTCTTCCAATCCATTTGTGTAAAGTATGAATTTCCTTAGCCAAATTAGAGAGACTTGAGTGTAGAAAAGGGTTTTGGGCTGTTATATAGCTTAGAGAACAAAAGAGTTGGGAAAATTCAAAATTTGGTGGAGAAGGCTAGTCTGTCGCATAGGCCAACACTAGGTGCCCAGCTCAACTATCACGAGCCCTCAGCAAGCCTGTGCGTACTCGCCCCTTGCAGATTTTCGCACGCCTCATGCGTGCCATTTCTATCAGGATGCCCTCGGCACCAGCACCCATGTGTTACCCTGCCATGTGAACAACCCCAGACACGGTTGCGCGCACCCCACACCATACACTGACGCCTATGCTTTCACGCCTACTGCCAATCAGCGTACCTAGACTACCTAGCCACACGCCCAACATGTCTTCTATGGCCTTTTGAGTGCCAAACCACCTAAGTTTGGCCTATTTTGGTATTGGTAAGAGGATTTTAGAGCTAATGAGGTATTTTAAGAATATTTCAGCCCTAAATTAAATCAATTTGGATTTTTTAGCTAAAATAAATTAGGGCATATTAAGAATTGGAGAAGCTGTAAGACTAGGAAAGAACTGGGAAAGGCTTGGAAAATGAGGAATCCTTGCTAGTTATTGTGAATGGTTTATTTTCAAATATTTTATACATATATGTTAGTGTATGTATGATTTGAAAAGCTTGTTATGATATGTTTTATATGTTTCATTCTGGTTGAAAACTCTGGATTTAGATAAATGTATTTTATTTATGGTTTGTACAAAAAAATGTTTTCTACTAGAATGTATTTACAATTTCAACATGTTTTATGTGGTAAAGGAAATGATTAAACCTCTGGGTTAAGTTGGGAAAATCATACTCGAAGGTGGTTTGAGTGATTAGCTTTCAAACCATTAAAGGATTGTGAATCCTGAGAAACTACACGAGATGTCAGAATGATCTGTGGATCTAGATTCTGATCCTGTGTTGATGTATCCCACTAGATAGTTAGAAGGTCTATGGATCTGGTATCTGAGCCAGTGGAAGGGATTCTCATATAGGATGGTCAGAGGGGACTATAGGCTCAGTTCTGAGCCTATGACGAGATTCTAAGTTGACATGTGCACATGGTCAAGTAAATTTGAATTTAAGTAATGATTTTCCGAGATTGGTTGTGGTTTATGAGAATCTTACATTAGGTTTATTCATAATCATGCCATACCATTGCTTAATATGTTTTTTCGGTTGATGCTTGTGTTTTAGAGGTTCGTTGAATATTTAGATATTCTATTTTTGATGTACAATTAAATGATTTGTAAAAGGTTTTCGAAAAGAAAAACCTATTTTCTTATAAAAATACCATTCACTGGGCTTCCCAGCTCATGTTTTCCAAATGTCTTATTTTCTCCCCCAGGAAGCGTGAAGCGGAAGAGTTCCAGAGTGCCGCTGGAAATCAAGGTCTGCCACACCACAGGGTTAATTCTTTATCTTAGTTATTTAGAAGTCTTGCAAGTCTGGCTATAGGTATTGAAGTTGGTGGTCAGTAGAACTTGATGTAAAAACATTAAATTTGATTGTAATAAAGTAAATTATTTGTACTTTAAAATCTATAGATTTATAAAGGTGGGAAAACATAGTTAAAGTGGACAGTAGTATGATAAAAAAGTGGTATCTATTGTTCTCACACCTCCTTATGGGTGAAAGAGATAAGCTCAGGAGGGGGTGTGACATCCAGTCTCAACATGGAATATGCAAGTTAGGTGACTCAATCAACCATGCTTTGCAATTGGGCTTGGGTCTCTTGTTAAAACTTATGATATTCCTACTAAAACCAGTAAGAACTACTAGCAAGTTCCACAAATTATATATTCCAATGTCATACCTTGGACTGAAGTTTAGGAAAATAGTTGCTTAACTTGGCTATCGATGTAGGTTGCCTCATAGTTACCCACCTCGGCAATGTTAGGGGATGGTTGCAGCTGGGGTTCATCACACCTCCTAACTAATTCAGCAAATTGAGCTACCAAATCACTCAAACTTTGAAAGGTCAATTCTAGCCTCTATTTTGGAACCAATACTTTCCTGCTAGAAGCATGAGAATTCTTCCTCCCTTAGGAGGTTTTTCTTCTCAAACTCAAGAAAGCTATTAATAACCCGAAGGGTTTGAATCCCAATAGAAGTGTGAAATTGCATTCTTTGATTCCTTGAACTAATTAAAAATACAAATAATCAAGAAAATGTTAAGCGACATAACTTTGCTAATCCACAATAGCAACAAAATCTTATCTTAGATCTTCTTGAAACTGATTGTCTCCTTCTTGAATTCTTCTAGTTCCAAAAGATCTTCCTTACTATGACTCTGGCAAGGATACAGTTTGTGGGAACCGCTCTTTGAAAAAATAAAGGGAATGAGAAGAAGAATTGTCTTAGAACTTTTCTAAAAAAAAATTGGAAGAATTTCTAGAGGTGGAGTTTTAGAGTAATCATAGAGATTATACTTGTAGAGGGTGTAGAATATGTTTTATGAGGGATCTCAAGGGCCCTATTTATAGTGTAAGAGTATTTAACGTGTGGCAAAGGAAAAACAGAATCAATAAGCACTCTAATCATACTTAATTTGAGTTCAAACATGCATCAAAATAACCTTTACAGAAGAGAGTTTGCTGAACACAATACTTTTGAAATATCCTCTTCAAATCCACCTTAAATCCATGTGAAAGAGCTTCAACCTTCAAGTAGACAATTACCGAGATCTTCTCTACTATTCTCTTGCAAAGATGTGTGGTGGAAACACTAAATTGAGCTAGAAATATATAAGATATGAAGTGAGTTTGAAAATTTTTGTAGAGTTTCTGATGAAATTCTTAGTGAGCATGAATCATAATTCAATTTAGCACTTCAATTTATAGAGCTTAGACCATGCAAATACATGGTTTGCATGAAGGCAACTCCTACTTGATTGAGAAAATGGAGAAATGAATAAGGTGGCTGAAGATTTAGTGGAGATTTCCAACATTTTGGAAATCTCTACCTTTAAAACCATTTTCAAAAATGATTTTCATAAAATGTTTTCAAAAACAAATTATGTAAATTAAATTTAGTTAATTAGTTTTATAAAATTAATTCAAATAATTATTTTTTAAATAAAACTAAATAATTAAACCTTTTAATTAAAAAAATTAATATCTAATATTAACTAATAAAAACCAATTCCATCAAAATGAAATTAATTTAAAATTTAAATCATATTTAAACATCAATCATTTCTCTAATTTCGTTTAATTTCGATAAAATTAAACTTTTAATTGTATCGAAAACAATAAATAGAAACCCTAATCGAATTTGAACATTTCAAATTTTAAACCTTAATTTCAAACCTTATCAAGATTACTTAATTTACTAATCCAAATTACGAGCTAATAAAAGGACCATATGGACCTACAGATCATGAGCTCCAACAACTTGTAATTAATTAGTTAAACTCTTTAATCCGAATTAATCACTATTCGTTAACTACCAAGACATTTCACTATAGCTCGATAGTTGCACTCTCCTCACTGTAGATATATTTCTGTCCATTTTAACCATAATCAGTAAGTCAATCTTTCACAGGTTGTTCGTATTTACAGCTGGGCCAAAGATTACTGTTTCACCCTTGTAAATACATCTTGCTCCTTAAGCTCCCACTGATCCTCCATTGAATAATTGATTTATAGTCCAACTTATAAATCATAACCCTCTCTTACAAGAGAGGGTGGGGTCCCGTTGTTCAAGACAAGACATCAATGCTTAAGAGAACAACCCATCTCCTAACCCTAAATTAGGTAGGAGTGAATTCCATATTGCAAGGCTATGTCCCCAGCTATCTATCCGGTCTTATCCCCAAATTTGGAGGCTTATTAAGCACTGTTGTTGGACTACTCTCACCTATGTAGATCAAAGGATAATCCCGAATAAACAGGAGTTCATAGTTAGCTCAGGATTAAGATCGAGTTACCCTAGGTCCTTCAATTCAAGATAGTCAGTTTTAACAATAAACGATTGTTATAAAGAAAAGTGACTATTTCAAGGTTCGGTCTTATGCAAATTCTTACATAGGAAGCCCCGTTGAATGAGTTTTGGATCACATCATTTATATCAGTATACAAAATGAACCTATCCAATAGTGTCACCAGGATGAAGTACCCAATCTCATTCGTATCCTTATAGACCATTTTGGCTACATACTAAAACTTGATCCATTTTTACGTTACCACATAATAGTTAAAGTATTCATGTTATAGCCATGGATTAGTTTATTGGATTTTCGTAGAAGGGTGTAATATCAATAGTAATTTATTGAATAAAAACTAAACAACATTTTTATTGATAAATAGAAATGTTAACAACATTTATGAACTGCGAGTTTAAGCCATTCCCAACAATCTCCCACTTAGACTAACACTCCAATGAGATAAATATATAAAAATATAATGTTTACAATGTTGAGAAATAAAGAGAGAAAAATACAATAAACTAAGACATCCTAAATACCCTTTGATATTCTCTCATTTGCCTTAGGTTATGCTCGTAGTCCTAGTCCAACCAGGTGGCCCTCAAACACTTTAGTCGAGAGAGTGTTCGTAAATGAATCAACAAGGTTGTCTTCTGAGGCGATATGCGTGACTATCACGTCTCCTTGATGTACAATCTCTCTGATGAGATGGTACTTTCTTTTGATATGTTATCCACGTTTGTGACTTCTAGGTTCCTTGATATTAGCAACTGCACCACTATTGTCACAATACAAAGTAATGGGCAGGTGCATATTTGGTACAACTTCCAAATCTGTCAGGAACTTATGGAGCCACATTGCTTCTTTAGTTGCTTTGCATGCAGCTACATATTTCGCTTCCATCGCAGAGTCAGCTACACAACTTTGTTTAATGCTTCTCCACACTATAACTTCTCCGTTAAGGGTGAAAACTGATCCTGAGGTAGATTTCCTGGAATCTACGTCAGTCTGAAAATCAGAATCAGTGTATCCTATAAGAATCAAATCCTTAGGTCCATACACAAGCGTATAGTTCCTTGTTCTCTTGAGATACTTAAAGATGTTTTTAACAGTCGTCCAGTGATTGTGGCAGGTTAGTTGGAACCTGCTGACGATTGCAACTGCAAAGCATATGTCACAACATGTATACAACATAACGTATATCAGGCTCCCAACTGCTGATGCATATGAAATTCTTTTCATTTCCTCAACTTCTTGAGGTGTCTTAGGAGACTGTTCCTTTGACAAATGAATTCTATGTCTGAGATAGTGTTATGGTTCTATTCTTTCTATTTCAAAAAATCCGAATCCCAAGAACATATTGAGCATCTCCCAAATCTTTCATTTGAAATTATGATGCTAGCCATCTCTTTACGTCAGCGAGGTAACTTGTCTCATTCCCAATGAGCACGATATCATCAACATAAAGGACTAAAAATGCTACAGTTTTGTTGACTATCTTCTTGTATACACAATGTTCGTCAACATTCTATTCAAAGCCATAAGATTTGATCGCAGTGTCAAGTCTTATATTCCAGGATCAAGAAGCTTGTTTCAACCCATAAATGGATCTCTTAAGCTTACAAACCTTTTGTTCTTGACCTTGTTTAATGAACCCTTCTGGTTGAGACATAAAAATACTTTCATGCAAATGGTCATTGACATCCATTTTCCATATTTCATAGTCATAATATGCGGCAACGGATAAGAGTATTCTTATTGATTTTATCATAGCAACAGGAAAGAAGGTTTATTAATGGTCAATCCCCTCTCTTTGAGTAAAACCTTTTGCCATGAGTCTGGCTTTATAGGTTTGCGCTTTGCCAGTTTGGTCTCTTTTCCTCTTGTAAATCCATTTACAACCTATAGGTTTAACCTTATGTGGTTGATCTACAAGATCCTAAACAAAATTGAAGTACATAGACTCCATTTCTATGTTCAGTGCTTTTATCCATTATTCTCTATCAACATCTTCCATTGTCTTCTTAAAGGTAAATGGATCCTCTTGACCATCATCGAGTGATGTCTTGGGTTTTTGTTAAACCCATGTCGCATTCAGGTTGATGAACAATCCTCCCACTACGTCAAGGCATTCTCAACTATTGAGAAGAATGTGATAGAGCAACAACTGTTATTGATGGACATGCTTCATCAATAACTCTTATTGATTTATCTCTAGTATCTTTGGTCATTTCTTTCAATAATAGTTTATAGTGAGGTTGATGACTTCTAATATGATCCTCTTCTTGTTGGGTTTTATGCCCTAAAACTCGTAGATAGTAAATGTAACTTTTGACTGTTCATTAATAAATTATTATTGATATTTTTCAATAAAGCGTTATTGTTTATATTATGGTAATCATGCCTAAATAACTCCAATCCAATAAACTAACATCCTGGGTTGTTGTATGAGTCTTAAGTTATATGTGGAGACATACGGGGATAACTGTTCAAAATACAACCTAAAGGGTCTATAGTATAAGGATAAGGTTGGGTACCTTATCCTATAACACTATGGATACGACCTACTTTGTATTTGATGCAAACACAATGATTCAACGTGTTCATGTAGAAGACATGTGAGTGGGGGTATCCCATGCAATGAGTTTGCATGAGACCGGACCGCAAAATAGTAACCCCTAGCTGTAACACCATTGACTAGTTAGGTTTTTATTTCACTAGGATGACCTAGGAAACTTAGTCTCAATCATGAGAGATTGTCCTTTGATTTGTATGAGTGAGAGTGGCTACCTCACCGACTCAATAGGCCTACCATTTTGGGGATAAAATTGAGTGGATAGCTAGGAACGTAATTTCATAAGATGAAATTCACTCATTCCCTACTTTAGATGTAATATGAATGAGTGGATAGCTAGGAACGTAATTTCAAATACTAAATGTAATATGAATTAATTTCGCATTAAAACTATAGGTTAAAAATAATGTGCATAAGATGCACATTAAAACTATAGATTATATGAGAGAAAGATAATTGAATGTAATTCAATTATAAGGTTAAATTAAATATGTGATATTTAATTTAATGATTAATTAATTGGAGAATTAATTATTTTAATTCAATTATATTCAATTAAATATGATTTTATTAAATTAAATGAATTGAAACTATAGGTTATGTGAGAATAAAGTATTAGAATATGATTCTAATACACATTTAATTAAATATGGGAGATACTTAATTATTATTAATTAATTTGATCGATTAATAATTATTTAATTTAATTTTTAATTAATTTAATTTAATTTAATTTATTTAGTTAAATTAAATATATTTATTATTATTTAATTAATTAAAATTAGATTTGTTTATTTTAACTTATAATTGTAATAATAAATAAAGTTAAATAAAAAATAAAAATAAAATTAGGTAACTCCCCACGTTGGAGAGTTACGTATTTTACAGGGAGAGGGAGTCTTCTCCCTGATTTTCTCCCTTTCCCTCTGACTCTCACACTAGATGTTGGTTTTAACGAAAAAATAAATCTCTTTGAGTTAGTACAGTGTTCTCTCTGAAACTGATTTTTTTCTCTCCCAAACGTAGAAGAGGGGATCCCTATCCCACCTCAGAAAACCTAATAGAGGATACCAGTGAAGACTTTTTTGTGAGTGTCATTGATATCCAATAGAGATTTTTCAACAAAGGTATGACTTCCTCTTTCTTTATTTTGTTGAAAATGTATGCTTAGCCTAGGTTTATTTTCCAATGCTATTTTGTTTGATATTAAATTAGAGTTAGATATGATTTTTTCTACTGTGCGGGGCTTTAATCCCTGCACTTCTAATGTAGCGTTTGTCGATACAAACACTTTATCTTCTTGGGGATCATAGAACAATTCTCTTATTTCTTTTGGGTATCCAACAAAGAAGCATAACTTCGAACATCGTTTCAATTTCTTAGATTTTGTACCAACACGTGTGTCGGACATCACCAGACCTGAAAGTAACGTAAATTGCCTTTACATTCTTTCCATAACTCATACGGTGTTTCAGAAATACTTTTTGAGCGAACCATGTTCAAAATATATACTGCAGTCTGTACTGCATACCCCTAAAAAGATTGAGGTAACTGAGCAAAACTCATAATGTCTAACAAGGTTCGGTTTCTCCTTTCTGCAACACCGTTCTATTGTGGTGTTCCAGGTGATGTGAGTTGGGATTGAATTCCATGATCAACCAAATAGTTCTGAAATTGTAAATCCATATACTCACCACCTCGATCAGATCGAAATGGTTTAATTGTTTACCTAATAAGTTTTCTATTACTGTCTTGAACTCCCTGAACTTTTCAAGAGTTTCACACTTGTGACTTATTAAGTAAACATAGCCTAATCTAGAATAGTCATCGATAAAGCTGAAAATATATTCATATCCACCTCGTGCTCTTACATTCATGGGACCACAAAGGTCTGAATGTATAAGTTTGAAGGGTTCTTTGGCATGAAGACCTTTTCCAGTAAAAAAAATCTTTTAATCATTTTTCTCTCAAGACATGACCCACAAGGAGATAAAGAACTATCTTCTAACTAATTTAAGTGACCGTTTTTAACTAATTTCTCAATCCTATTGAGATTAATATGACCAAGTCTGAGGTGCCAAAGATAGGTGTTAGGAGAAATCTTTCGTTTTTTAATCTGAGTTTCAGCCGTTTTAAACATCTATATATTTAAATGGCTTTTGCTTTAGTTGGTTTTAATACATACAACTTTCAAGTCTAACAGAGCAAATATGAACACCTCTTGAAAAAACAAACACTTCATTATTCTCAAAAGACACTTTATACATATTTTCAAGTAGGCAAGAAATGGAGATTAAGTTTCTTTTCATCTTTGGTACATAATACACATTCCGTAACAAGATAAAAGAATCTCCAAAAAAAAAAACAACTTGACATCTCCCACTGCTTCTGCTGAAATGACTTCCCTCATTGAAAGTCATTTCATACTTTGAGAGTTGTTTCTAAGAAATAATTTCCTGTAGGAAAGTACAAACATGGTTAGCGGTTCTTGAATCTAATATCAAGTTAAGTGAGATTTTTCCACTAAACATGTTTAAAAAACAAGTAAATTTGATTTACCTTGGTTTGCCTTTTCCGCCTTCTTCTCAGCTAAATACTTCGAGTAGTTCCGTTTCAAGTGTCCGTCTTCTCCACAATGTAAACATTTTCCTTTGGGAGCCTTGTTTTTCTTTGCAATGGGTTGTTTATTTCCTTTTCCCTTTTTCTTCATATGTACATTTTTATCTTTCGATGAATATAGGACAAACTTCTTTTTGTCAGCGGATTTCGTTCCTGACGAAGAACCCTTTAAAAATTTCTTTTGACGTGAAACAACATTTGTTTCACTCTCTTTTAATTTCATCATAGACTGATAAGTCTACAGTTTGTTTAGTAAAGTAGTCAAGTTGTAAGTTATTTTATTCATAATAGCATTCATACGAAAAGTTAGGTAGCTCTTCGAAATAGACTCGAATATCATACTGACTTGGCTAGTTTCGTCTTAATAGCCTTGTGAGCTTCAACAACGTTAAAATGAACCATCGTGTCTAGGACATGTTCCCGGACATTGGTTCCATCTTTCATCCTTGAGTTATAAACATATTTTATACCCTCGTGACGAACATAAGATGACGGTTGCCCGAACATATCTTGTAATGACGGCATAATTTCACGGGTTGTGGGAATGGGATCATGCTTCTTGTTGAGCACATCAGATACGATCGCTAAGATGTAGGCCCTAGCCTTTTCATTCGCCCTCACCCACCTATCATATGCATCTTGAACATTTCGATTTGTCGTTGAACTGGGAATAGGAGGACATTCCTCCATTAATACAAACCTCAAATCATCAACTACTAATATCGTGTTTAAATTTGATTTCCAGTTGGAATAACCCTCTCCGTTAAACTTGTCAAAAGCTAGAAGTTGTATGATTGAGTTTGACATGCTGAAAAATAAATAAATTTTATTATTAAAGTGCATCTAAATCCAAATTTTAACAAAAACTTAATAAAGTACCCATAAATTTTATTTATTTGCAATAATACTAAAGTGATTTATAATAAGTGCTGCCTGAGGAAGTCAAATATTCCATCACTAAAGCAAGACATTCTTGACTAAATACTATCTTCAGAATAACTCATATTCCGACAGTCATTTAGCTACCGTTTTTTGGTTAAGAACTTACTAACACTTAGTAATTCTGTAAGCGTGACCTGCCATTTTTAGATCCTATAGAATGGTATGAACATGTCCCTGAATTAGAAGACAATGTGCAACATGAAACTATAAGACCCTATTCATTTATGAAGCTTGGGTTATTCTGAATCCTATGTTACAACCTTTCGAAGGGATCGCTGCTGTTAACGACTAACTAGTACCACCTAAAAACGACAAAAGACGCAACATAGGAATCTCACAGTTCAAACTAATAGAGGAGACCGTAGGATATGCTGACACATTTCCTTCACCCACTTACTATAAACTCCTTCCCTCGTTCACCTTGCTATTGACCCATGCAAACACTTTTCGAATGGATCTGTCGAGGTAAAATCAACACAGAGCCGAGCATGGATCTCACAGTATGAACTCTTGAGGACGTGAGAGCTAAAAACATTATATCATATATATTGGTAATCTTCCACTGAAGTGTTCTAAAAGGTTTAGGTATTCTTTAACTCGGGTTTTTTACGACTAATTTTTAAACAACCTAAGTTTATGTTTATTATCCAAGTATAATGTTTATATTTGGATTTATCCTAGATGTCTAGGTTAAAACAAATTATATACCTCACACCACTCATGCATGCTCATAAAACTGGTTATCAATTCTTGTTATTTCAGTCATAATCCCCAGGTAGAGAGTGTTACGTAAACCGTCAACTTAATTAACCCCAGCCTTAGACAAGATTGTGAACTGATTGAGTTTGTAACTAATTTTATAAGATAACGACCTATTTTAACTAATAAAATAAGTCGTTAATCTAAGTGAGCATGCTTTTTATCTTTGTTATGAATTTTAATGTCTAAATCAATTTTATAACAAATTACAAAATTTAGACATGCTAAACATCCTTAACATACATCAAAGGCATTTAACTTTTAACATAACCTTTATATTAAAACTATTGAAACCCTATACCTTCATGCTACATATTATAACAATTATATAACATACTTCAATGCATATAACATGCTTCTTATGATGGGATTTTAAATTCTACATGGCATACTTTAAGCATATAAAAATATCTAATTATAACATACATCAAAAGCATAAATAATTAAACATAAAACTGATATGATTTTACCGGCTTCAAAAACTTCTAGACCGCTCGAACCGTCGAGTATTAGCAAGCAACCAGCATCAAGTATGCTAGTATGCATCGAGTATGACATCGTACATCAACGAACATAAAAAATTTCACAAAAATACCATCGAGTAGACGCCATCGACCATCAAGTAAGGTATCTAGCATCGAGTATCGAGTATTTCATGAAACATTGTCAAGTAAGTGCAATGATTACCATCAAGTATGGCATTGAGCATAGAGTATTTCATGAAATATCATCGAGTACCATTGAGTATGGCATCGTCATCGAGTATTTCATGAAATTTCATAGAGAATGCCATCGAGTAGACCATTAAGCATCGAGTATTTGGCAGGAATTTAAATTTCTAGTTCCTACTGCTTCGACTTTCTTCTTTCCTTTCTTCAGTTACATCCTAATTGCAACTCTAATGACTCCAAATGAATTACAGACTCTTGAACACATATAAGGCCCATCAAACAAGAGCTAATTATAAGAGTTACAACATAATTGAAAAGATTCAAATGCCAAAATACTGAAAAGTCATATCAATTCACCATTTTTCTTACAATTCATGATGAACACCCACCAAACTTAAATTAACAATGATTGAATGCTTAAATCATGCTCTCACACCAATTGTAGGAGTATATTAATGTGCAGCAGAAGAAAAACATAATCAATAAGCACTCTAATCATACTTAATTTGAGATCAAACATGCTTCAAAATAACCTTTACAGAAGAGAGTTTATTGAACACAATACCTTTGAAGTATCCTCTTCAAATCTAGCCGAAATCCACGTGAAAGAGTTTCAACCTTTAAATAGACAACCAACAAGATCTTCTCTACTATTCTCTTGAAAAGATATTATGGTGGAAACACTAAATTCAGCTGGAAGTATATAAGATATGAAGAAGGTTTGAAAATTTCTGCAGAGTTTCTAATGAAGTTCTTAGTGACCATGAATCAGAATTCAATTCAGTACTTCAATTTATAGAGCTTAGACCATGCAAATACATGGTTTGCATGAAGGACAACTTCTACTTGATTGAGAAAATGGAGAAATGAATAAGGTGACTGAAGATTTAGTGGAGATTTCCAACATTTTGGAAATCTCCACTTTGAAAACCATTTTAAAAAGTAATTTAATATTTAAATCATATTTAAACATTAATCATTTCTCCAATTTCATTTAATTTCGATAAAATTAAACTTTTAATTGTATTGAATACAATAAATAGAAACCCTAATCGAATTTGAACATTTCAAATTCTAAATCCTAATTTCAAATCTTATCAAGATTACTCAATTTACTAATCCAAATTACGAGCTAGTAGAGAGACCTTATGGACCTACAGATCATGAGCTCCAACGACTTGTAATTAATTGGTTAGACTTTTTAATCTGAATTAATCACTATTCGTTAACTACGAAGACATTCCACTATAGCTCGATAGTTGCACTCCTCACTATAGATATATTTCAATCCATTTTAACCATAATCGGTAAGTCAATCATTCACAGGTTGTTCGTATTTACAGTTGGGTTATAGATTACTGTTTTACCCCTGTAAATACATCTTATTTCTTAAGCTCGCACTGATCCTCCATTGAACAATTGATTTATAGTCCAACTTATAAATCAACACCCTCTCTTCCAAGAGTGGGCAGTGCACCGTTGTTCAAGACAAGACAACAGTGCTTACGAGAACAATCCATCTACTAACCCTAAATCGGGTAGGAGTGAATTCCATATTGCAAGGCTATATCCCCAGCTATCTATCCAGTCTTATACCAAAATTGGAGGCTTATTGAGCAGTGTTGTTAGACTACTCTCACCTATGCAGATCCAAGGATAACCCCGAATAAATAGGAGTTCATAGTAAACTCAGAATTAAGATCGAATTACCCTAGGTCCTTTAATTCGAGATAGTCAGTTTTAACAATAAATGGTTGTTATAAAGAAAAGTGACTATTTCGAGGTCTGATCTTATACAACTCATTGCATAGGATGCCCCCGCTCATATGTCTCTACATGAATGAATTTTGGATCACATCATTTGTTTCAGTATACAAAATGGACCACATCCAATAGTCTCACCAAGATGAGGTACCCAATCTCATCCGTATACTTATAGACCATTTTGACTACATGCTAAACCTTGATCCATTTTTATATCACCATATAATAGTTAAAGAATTCATGTTATAGCCATGGATTCATTTATTAGATTTTCGTAGAAGGATGCAATATCAATAATAATTTATTGAATAAAAACTCAACCATATTTTTATTGATAAATAGAATATGTTAACAATATTTACAAACTGCGAGTTTAGGCCATTCCCAACATATAAAACTCAATGGGTTACTCGTAATCTATTGAGATAACCCTTTGTAGAGATTTTTTTAATTTAAATACTTGACAATATCTAAATTAAATATTTATCCAAATAATATCTCATATTTAATGGTTTGAAATATTTAAATCATATTAAAATATTCATCTCTTGCGGAGTCTTCAATTTGAATCTCATTCAAATTGAATAATTAATTATTTGAATCCAATCCTATTTAACTGTTTAATTCTCCCTCCAATTATTTAATTCAAATCTTATTTAAATTAAATAACTTAATATATGGTTCTTATTTAAATATGATTCAAATAAATTAATTCTCCATACTATAAAGTTATAATTTGAATCTCATTCAAATAAATTTTATCCAATACAATTAATATTTTCCCTCATAAATTTGAACATTTCAATTTTTTTTTCAACAATGATCCTTGTTGGTTTGTGGTGAGCTAGCAAGGGAAGCTCCAATAATCCAGGATTAATTAATTAAACTCTTTAATTAAATTAACCTTCATTCATTAACTTTAGGGCAAACCACTATAGACCTATAGTTGAACTCTTATGCACTATAAGATAAGTTGTGTCCATGGATATAATCAGTATAAGTAAGTCAACTTAATGACAAGCAAAACCAGAACTGCTCTTCATGAGTTGTTCGTAGTTATAGTTGAGTCAAATGTCTGTTTTACCCCAATAATTACATCTTTTCCTTAAGTGCCACCATTTCCTCTAGTGAACAATTTGTTTATGATCCAACCATAAACAAAAAATCTCTCGGGCTAATGAGAGAGTAGGGCCCCTTGTTCAAGACCCAAAAAAAGCACTTAAGGGAACTACTCATCTACTTACCCTATGTCAAAAAGAGCGAATTCCATCTTATAAAATTATGTTCCTAGCTCCCCATTTCATCAAGTCTTCAAAATGGTAGGCTTATTGAGTTGGAAATTTGGGCCACTCTCACCCATGCAAATCAAAGGACTGACCTCATAGACAAGAGATCATAAATCACTCAGGATTAAGATCAGTTGCACATGATCATCCTATGAAATATTAAATTCATCAATTAACAGATTTTCAAAGAGAGATTAAATATTTCACAACCCAGTCTTATACAAACTTTTTGTATAGGATAACTTCACTCACATGTCTCCATATGAATGGTCTGGATCAAACCATTTGTAACTATTAAAAGTGGGTCATATCAATAATGTCATCAATCTTATCTATATACTATAAACCTTTTAGGTTATCTCTTGAACATGATCCACCTTATATATCAACTACATACTGTCCAAGACTTCATATGATAACCTTGGATTTTTTCGTTTAATGGATAAATTAATATTGCTTCATTAATAATTAAATTAATCAAAAGACTTTAAGGCATAAATCCTAACAATCTCTCACTTACACTAAAGCCAGTGAGACATGTATCCTAGGATATATTGTATACCCAACATGTTCTCCCACTTTCCCTAGCAAAGATGAGACATGTCTCATAATCCTAGACATTTTAGGTGAATCTCATACACTTTAGCCTAGAGATTCCTTTTATATAAATCAAACCATATGCCATTCAAAGTCATCTTGGTTACTACCGTGATATTTTCTCTCAATATGCCTTACCCTAGACATTGGTGTTTGCTAATATCCTTAGTCTTAGTCTTTGCACCACTATTATCTCATAAAGTATGATAGACTAACTCAGAACTGAAACCCATTCAGATTTTCAAGGATATTTTATGGCTACACAAAATTTTGCTTCACAAGCAAAAACAAATGTCTTGTATACCAATCTTTAGCACATAGGATAATATTAATCTCACCATAGATTTCTCTAAATCTTTGTAAGACCTAGTGTATCTTGTGAAAGATCATATCTTAACACCATATACATAATTTCTCTTTATCCATAGATACTTTGAAAAAGCTTTTAATTTTCTACTCAATGCTCACACCATTGATATAACTGATAATTAACCAATTAAATGTTAAGTCTTATTAATGCATTAATTATCTCCTACAAGGAGACGATAATTAATTATATGTCCTTAACACTTGAGCTATTTTAGGATACTTTTCCTTAGACTTCAGTTCACATTAGAATGACACATTATCATTCTATGAAATTCTGCATCGAATATTTGAGACACATTTTGTAAATGTACGATGCTTGAGACAAACTTAACATTATGTCCCTAATTGGTTAGGTAGTCTAATTTTATGTTATATTATGTCATTCCTAATGAGTAAGACGTCATTAACATAAAACATGAGAAATATCCACTTGTCAATTAATGATTTTCTTATCTATACAAGATCATTAATATTTGTTCAAAATCACAGGTTATGGTAACTCTTATCAACCTTATATCCAAAGATCTAATTGTTTAGTTCATTTCTCAGATGAACAAATACTTTTGCACACTCTTTGTATTTGATCTTTAAAAGTTGAACTCCCTTGTTTTTTTATGTAGATGCATCCTTTAAATTTTTTTCATAAAAGAATCTAAACATTCATTTTAAAGATCTCATATGCAATAATGAATAATGTATAAAGACTCCATTATGGCAATGAGTAAGAAAATTGATCCATGGTCTAATTTCTCTCAATAGGTTTCACTCTCTACCATGAGTCTTACTTTGAAGATCTATATCTTCTTAGCTACACATGGATATCTCTTTTGTAGATCTATTCATATCTTATGGGTTTCCCCATCAAGAAATTTTAGAAATCTAGATTGAGATAAAGTACACAGACTTCATCTTGAGTTCATGATTGTGATCAAGCAATCCTCAACATCCGTTAACATGATTTTGAGGAAGATAAGCCTTTAATCTGTCAACTAATATGAAAACATCTGACTTCCATTAATTCATTGTAAAGGTTGAGTTATCTCATAACTTTCCAACTATGATAAAAGCTTATCCTGTATGATTAGGATCCAAATGTGATTAAATGCTTAATAACACTTATTAACTATTTACTTGGAACCAAAATGTCAACACTATTCAACTGATAGAGTAAACTAACATGCAGCGGAAGAAATCATAATTAATAAGAACTCTAATTACACTTAATTTGAGTTCTAAAAGCATGCATAACAGTTTTCTGCTAAAGTAGGTTTCAAGAATACAATTACCTTTGATGAAACACTTTGATTCTTGCTCCTCTCTGTGAATTTGATCTCTAAAACTTTAGTGGACCACCACAAAGAACTTCTCTACTCTCCTTTAACTTGGATTTGAGAAGTGGAACTCAAAATTGGAGCCAATTATGTAGAAGGTTGGAAAGGGTTTGAGAGATGGAGAGAGGGCAGATTTCTAGTAGCATGACTCAATCAAAGCTAAAAATTATCTTATTTATCAACTCTATTCATGAAATTGTTGGGTTTTATGTCCTAAAACTTGTGGTTTGTAAACAATAAAACTTATTCTGAAAATTCAATAAGTTGTAATTAAATATATGAATTGATTATTTCGTTTTAGAAATAAATCCAATAAATTAAAAGATCCATGACTATTATATAGAGACATAAATGTGGATCAGGTTCGAGTAAATAATCAAAATGATCTATTGTATATGAATAAGATTGGGTGTCTTATTCTAATAACATTATTAGATGCGGCCACGTTGTAGTTGTTACAAGGAGTTGTAAGGTGTTACAGACGAAGTGATCCTAATTCGTACATGTCATGACATGAAGAGTGGAGGTGTCCTGTGCAATGAGTTTGCACAAGATCAGACCACGAAATAAGTCACTCTTACTTTATAACGCTATTTATTGTTTAAGACTGACTATTTCAAAGCGATGAATTAGGTAACTTGACCTTAATTCTGAGCTAACTATGAACTCCTGTTTATTCGGGATTATCCTTAGATATGCATAGGTGAGGGTTGGCTCAACAATGCCGGCTCAATAAATATCCATTTCAAGGGTAAGACTGGGTAGATAGCTGGGGACATAAGGTGTAAGATTGAATTCACTCCTACCTGCTTTCAGGGATAGAGAGAGATTGTTTCCTTAAGTGTTAACTCCAAGTCTTGAACAAAGAGCTCACCCTCCCATTGGCTTATGAGGGACTCGGTTTGATGATCAAATCGCAAACCAATTGTTCATTAGAGGATCAATGGGACTTAAGAAACAAAAGGTACTCTCGAGGGTAAAACAGCTATTTGACCCAGCTGTTATTACGAACAACCTGTGAAGGGTTAATTTACTAATCATGGTTATATCGAATAGACATAATATATCTACAGTGAGAGAAGTGCAACTTTGGGTTTTAGTGGAGTGACCCAGTAGTTAATGAATTGGGGTTAATTCGGTGTAAAGAGTTTAGCCAATTAATCTCAGATCGTTAGAGCCCATGATCTGTAGGTCCGTGAGGTCCCCCTACTAGCTCACAAATGGATTAGCCATAAAGTAGCGTGATAAGTTAATTTAAAATGAAAAAAAATTAGAATTAAGGGAATTAGTAATTATATGTGATGTAGTTATGTGTTTAATTTTGGAATTAAATAAAATTGGAGAATCAATTAATATTTAAATATGATTTACATATTAAATTCATGAATAGGGATTCATGATGGTGAAATTAGTTTCAAATTAATTTAATATTTGATATTGAATTAATTAGAATTAATTAAATTGTTTATTTATTTATTTATTATTAATTTTATTAGAAAATTAATTTTGTAAATTAATAAAGATTTCATATTTGAAAACAAAAATTGATTTTAGCAATCAATTAGAAAATA
Source organism: Benincasa hispida (assembly GCF_009727055.1). Classification (NCBI taxonomy): domain Eukaryota; kingdom Viridiplantae; phylum Streptophyta; class Magnoliopsida; order Cucurbitales; family Cucurbitaceae; genus Benincasa; species Benincasa hispida. Next base: position 57,919,871 of record NC_052349.1, read on the forward strand.
AAAATTAAAAAAGATAGAGAATGGAAAATCCCAAAAAGTGGGATTTCTCCACTTTTTATTCGACTAACTCACACGCATTTCACCATACTTTTTAGTCAATCTTCCAAGCATGAGGTGAAATTCATGCAACAATTCTTTTTACATGAAATTCATGCAATAAATAAAGAAGATTGAAGTGGAAATTGGGCATGCATTTGAGTGGATTAAGTTCAAAAGCTTTAAAGGTTGAAAAAGAGTCTTCAGCTGAAAAACCAGAACCTCGTCTCTATTTTCCCCTCAATTCAAGCTTATTTTGAGTCCCACAACTCAATCTAAGACACCAAGAGGATAGTAGAGAAGGCCTTGAGGTGGTTCACAAGCAGATTTGGAGGAGATTGTAGCTGAGATCCAAGAATCAAGTGTTTCTTCAAAGGTATGTCATGAAACCCTCTTATTAGTTTATGAGCATGCTTGATTTAAAGCCAAAATTAATGAATTAGAATACTTAATGATCCGTTTTACTTCCACTACGTGTTTTCTAACTCTAACAATTGGTATCAAAGCAGCATCTAAGTATTCAATTTGGTTTAATTTTGGCTTAGTGGGTGTTTTTTCATTGAATATATGAAAATGGTGCACTGATATGGTTTTCTGAGATTTGGCATTAAATTTCTCTTTGATTCCTTTGTTAAATTTGTAATTCGTCTTGATAGATGAGCTTTTATGTGTGCTCAAGAATCTGTAATTTATTTGGAGTCATTAGAGTTGAAATTAAGTTGTAATTGAAGAAAGAAGTGAAGAAGGTCGAGCTGCAGAATTTTGATTCTAAGCTACTGTCCAGGCAACCTTGCAATGCTGCCCTTGAGCGTTGCAACGCTGCTTATGTTGTTGAGCAAAGACGAGCGAGAATTCTAACGAGAAACGAGTTTCAACCAAGCGAGCGTCGAGCAGCGAGTTTGAACCAATGGAGCAGTAAGCAGCGAGTTTTGAATCAGTTTGACGAGCGAGGACAAGCGAGAGCAGCCGATTCGACTGATTTTCTTCAGGTCCTGTCCGGTTCAGCCTCAAATCATTTTTGGCTAGTCTGGTTCAAGCAATTCTAGTTCAGTTCAAACTATTCAAGTCCGTTTTGGGGCGGTTCGAGCGGTCCAAAAGCATTTCGGAGCCAATTCTTGTTGATTTTTGTAATAATTAGGTCTTTATTTGCTTGAAAATGCCAAAACTAAAACCATATCAGTATGTGTTTAATTATTTATGCATGTGATGTATGTTATAATTAAATAAATCTTATATGTGCATAAAGTATGTCATATAGATTTAAAATCCCACCATAGGAAGCATGTTATATGCATTTGTTATAAACTGTTATAATATATAGTATGCATGTTTAAGGTTTCTTTTATTTAATATAAGTGTTATATTAAATATTGAATGCCTTTGACGTATGTTATGGATGTTTAACATGTCTAAAATTTTGTAATTTGTTATAAAATTGGGTTAGACATTTAAAATCCATAACAAAGAATAGTTGCATGCTCACGTAGGTTAACCACTTGTTTTAATAGTTAAAATAGATCGTTAAACTCGTAAAACTAGGGTTACAAACTCAACCGGTATATAATCTTGTCTAAGGCTAGAGGTATTAAAGTTGACGGTCTACGAAACACCTCCTACCTGGGGATTATGGCCGAATAATTGAGTGTTGTTAACAGGTTTTATGAGCAATACTTGAGCGGTGTGAGGTTTTAAAACTGGTTTATCACCTAGACATCGTAGGTTAAATCCAAATATAAACGTTATACTTAGATAAAAACCTAGACTTAGGTTGTTTAAATTAGCTGGAACAAGCTTAATGAAATGTATACCCAGTTTAAAGTTAGAACATTTCAGTGAGAGTTTAATAACATATATGATATGCTATTAGAACACTTCAGTGAAAATAAGTAACGTATATGATATGTTAGGACGCTTGAGTGAGAGATTAACAAACATATATGATATGATTATTTTTAGTTCTCACGTCCCTAAGAGTTCACGATCGAAATTCATGTTTCACTTCGTGTCACCTTGGGAGTGACCTCCATTCGGAAAGTGTTTATATGAATCGAGATTTTGGTGAATAGGGGAAGTTGTTCACCATAAAATCAAATGTGATATTTTGATTTTAATTTTCACGTCCCAAGATGTTCACACCGTGAAGTTCATGCGGCACTTCGTGTCACCCTGAGAGTGATCTCCATTCAAAAAGAGTTTGCATCAGTCAAGATCAAGGTGAATGAGGGGAATTTGTTCAATGAAAAATCAAATATACAATATATTAATTTCAATTCTCACATCCCTAGAAATATCCCACCGTGAGATCCGTACAACACTTCATGTTACCCTGGGAGAAACCTCCATTCAGAAAGTGTTTATCATGAGGTCAAGATCAAAGTGAATGGGGGAAGTAGTTCATAGTAAGTGGGTGAAGGATATGTGTCAACATATCCTGCAGTCTCTTCTATTGGTTTGAATAATGAGATTCCTATGTTGCGTCTTCTTGTCATCTTTAAGTCGGCCTCGTTAGTTGTTTAACGATGGTTATCGCCTCGGAGGGTTCTAACATAGGATTCGAAATAACTTTCACTCCAGAAATGGATAAGATTTCTTAAGTCGTTTTCAACTTTAACTTTCCAATTTGGGAGCATCGTTGGGGCTGACTTCAAAGGTCTGAAAAAAGGGGGTGTAACTTACAGAATTACTAAAGAGTTAGTAATTTCTGACAAAAAACGGTAGCTAAATGACTATAAGACTATGAGTTATTCTGGGGATAGTATTTAGTCAAGAATGTCTTGCTGTAGTATCATTGCAAAAATAATCTTGGGTATATTATTAATTTGCTAAAACTTGATTAGGTTTAAAAATCAATTCACTGATAAAATTTGTTTATATTTTTCAAAATGACGACTTCATTAGTACAATTGTTGGTGTCTGATGAACTTATTAGGGATAATTATGCCACCTGAAAAACAAACCTGAATACTATATTGGTAATAGATGATTTACGGTCCGTTTTAACAGAGGTGTGTCCTCCTATTCCTGGCTCAAATGAAAATCGAACTGTTCGGGATGTATACGATAGATGGATCAGGGAAAATGACAAAGCCCATGCCTATATTCTTGCCAGCATATCTGATATCTTAACGAAGAAACACGAGAATATAAGTACTGCCAAAAAGATTATGGAATCTCTCCATGGGATGTTTGGACAACCGTCATTCTCTCTGAGGCATGATGTTATCAAATATGTTTACAACTGCCTTATGAAAGAAGGGGCCTCCATTAGAAAACATGTCCTGGACATGATGGTCCATTTCAATGTGGCAGAAGTAAATGGAGCTGTCATGATGAGAAAAGTCAAGTTGATTTTATTATATAGTCTCTTCTGAAGAGTTTTCTGCAACTCTACACGAACGCCCTTATGAATAAAATAGAATATAACTTGACTACTCTTTTAAATGAGCTACAGGCTTACCAAACTATGATGAGAGCAAAAGGTTTGGAATCGAAAGTAAATATTACTACTGCTGAGAAGAGAGAAACATCCTCCAAAAAGCCTGATATTGCTTCTTCTTCACAGAGTAAGAGTATTCCAGTTAAGAAGAACAAGGGGAAATGGAAGAAGAAACCCACTGGTAAAAGAGGCAAAGCTAACGCTGCAAATAAAGGAAAATATTTTCATTGCAATGAAGAAGAGCACTGGAAAAGAAACTGCTCTCAGTACCTTGCAGAGAAAGCAAAACAGGGAAACTAATTCCTCAGGATTGCTTGCTGTACTCAAGTTGATTAGTGGGAGATGTTGCAGTTGCTGTCTGAAGATGATCATATCTACTTTTGTTATTGTAATAAAAGTTATTTTGTCTTGTTATAAAGAATAAATTGTATAAATTTTTGTTGTAAATGAAATGTTCATTAGCAAAAGCTATGTTTGTTCTATTGCAAAGCAACTTCTGTTAAAACCAACCTAGTTAAAAGCCATTTGCAACGGCTAGAAATCAATAAAGGCAAGTAGTTATGTAACCTACGTAATAAGTTTAGAACACTTGAAAACTTCAAAGTGTACAAAACTTGTTAGGTAAAATAAAATCGAAATACTTCGATTGGATCAAAGTAATAGATAGTTTGAACTTTCTAGGACTATTTGATAGAACATGAAATCTAGTGAAAACTTTATACACTGAGTTGCCTTAATTGTTTTTTTAACATCATTTCAATTTTAAAGGTATTTTTGAAATTCTATATAAGATATGGAGAACTCATAAAAGTTATTTACGATATATAAAAGGAGTTTACATAGTTCAGAAATCTGAAAAGATCAATATAACTGTTAATATCAAACTCTTAATTGTTGGAATATTGTTCGAGATCACCATGTATTATTTGTTTCCATAAAAACTTGCATTAAAGCTGACACTATAAACAAAAGATTGTTCAGATAGGTCGGATGCATCTTACTCAAAGAGTTGAGAGTATCTCGATGTAGTGGGAGGAATATATGACTTCCTAGCCATTATTGAGAAATAAGTGTTGTGGAAATAAGATGCATTCCTCATATAGTTTAATAAGAAATCCATTGTATACTAATGTGTTTACAACAATTCTCTCAGCTAAAATGTTTTGAAAATCTCCTAGTAAGATTAGGACTACCAGGTATATAACCCAAGTGGGAGAAAAATCGGGTATGTGATATCGAAAGGAACCATGGGTATGTGATGCCCTAGTTTATTGTATTTCTCCATAAAACTCAAAAACTCAGTATTATATATTACCACTGGAGTTCTAGTCCAAGTGGGAGTTTGTTGGGTTTTATGTCTTAAAACTCGTAGTTTGATAAAACTTATTCTGAAAATTCAATAAGTTGTTATTGAATATATGAATTGCTTATTTTGTTTTAGAAATAAATCCAATAAACTAAAAGATCCGTGACTATTATATAAATACTTGAACTTTATGTAGAGACATAAAAGTGGATCAAGCTCAAGTAAATAGTCAAAATGATCTATAGTATAAGGTTGGGTACCTTATTCTGGTAACACTATTGGATGTGACCCACTCTGTACTTGTTACAAGGAGTTGTAAAGTGCTACAGATGAAGTGATCCAAATTCGTACATGTCATGACATAAGGAGTGAGGGGCATCCTGTGCAATGAGTTTGCACAAGATCAGACCACGAAATAAGTCACTCTTACTTTATAACATTGTTTACTATTTAAGATTGACTATTTCAAAGTGATGACCTAGGTAATTTGACCTTAATCCTAAGCTAACTATGAACTCCTGTTTATTCAGAATTATCCTTAGATTTTCATAGATAGTTGGGGACATAGGGTGCAAGATGTAATTCGCTCCTACCTGCTTTTAAGGATAGTAGAGAGGTTGTTTCCTTAAGTGCTGACTTCGAGTCTTGAACAAAAGGCCTCACCCTCTCATCGGCCCGAGAGGGACTCGGTTTGATGATTGGATCACAAACCAATTGTTCATTAGAGGATCAGTGGGACTTAAGAAACAAGAGGTAATTTGAAACGTTCAAATTAGAATTAAGAGAATTAGTAATTATATGTGATATAATTATGCGTTTAACTTTGGAATTAATCGAAATTGGATAATCAATAAATATTTAAATATGATTTAAATATTAAATGCATGAATGGGGATTCATGATAGTGGAATTAGTGTTAAATTAATTTAAGATTTGATATTGAATTAATTAGAATTAATTAAATTATTTATTATTAATTATATTTGAAAATTAATTATTGAATTAATTTTGTAAAATTAATAAATATTTCGTTTTTTAAAACAAAAATTTATTTTATAAATCAATTAGAAAATCAAAATTGAAAAAGACAGAAAATGGAAAATTCCAAAAAGAAGAATTTCTCCACTTTCTATTCAACTATCTCACACACATTTCACCATATTTTTTAGTCAATCTTCCAAGCATGAGGTGCAATTCATGCAACAATTCTTTTTCCATAAAATTCATGCAATAAATAAAGAAGATTGGAGTGGAAATCAGGCATGCATTTGAGTGGATTAAGCTGAAAAACTTCAAAGGTTGAAGAAGAGTCTTCAACTGAAAAACCAGAACACTTCTCCAATTTTCCCTTAATTCAAGCTTATTTTGAGTCCCACAACTCAATCTAAGGCACCAAGAGGATAGTAAGAAAGGTCTTAAGGTGGTTCACAAGCTGATTTGGAGGAGATTGCAGCTGAGATTCAAGAATTAAGTGTTTCTTCAAAGGTATGTCATGAAACTCTCTTATTAGTTTATGAGCATGCTTAATTTAAAGCCAAAATTAATTAATTAGAATGCTTAATGATCCATTTTACATCCGCTACATGTTTTCTAACTCTAACAGCAAACACTTACTTAGCTATTAATTGACACTTCAATTAGCACTAAGTAAGTGTGAAATGTGGCTGATTTGGGTGAAGCCACTCTAATTGAAAGAAAAACTTGGAAAATTCCACTCATTTTTTCCAATTTTCCAATTTTCGATTTAATTTTGGGTAAAATTATATATATATATATATATATATTTATTTATTTATTTATTGTAAATTCAAATATGAATTTGAATTTCAAAAAATGAAAAAATATTTTATTTATTTAAATAATTAGTTAAACTAATTTAATTAATTAATAATTTTATATTAAATATTAAATTAGTCAAGCATCTAATTAGACAAGAATCTTATTCATGTAATTTAATATTTAAATCAATATTTAAATGTTTTAAATTTTTCAATTTTGTTCAATTTTCACAAAATTAAACATTTTAATTGTATCAAATACAATTAATTAAAACTCTAATTCAATTTAAACACTTCAAATTCAAAACCCTAATTTTGAATTTGAACATTCAAGTCCACTCAATTCACTAATCAAGATATAATTTTACGAGTTAGTAAAGGGACCTTATGGACCTACAGATCATGAGCTCCAACGATTTGAGATTAATTGGCTTAACATTTTAAACCCAATTAATCAATATTCGTTAACTACCAAGACATACCACTATAGCTCGATAGTTGAACTCTCTTCACAGGTTGTTCATATTTATAGCTAGGTCAAAATTACCGTTTTACCCCCATAAATACATCTTGCTCCCTAAGCTCCCACCGATCCTCTTTTGAACAATTTGGTTTATAGTCCAACTAATAAACCATAACGCTCTCGATCATGAGAGGGTGAGGCCCTGTTGTTCAAGACCAGGAATCAATCCTTAAGAGAACAACCTACCTGCTAACCCTAAGTCAGGTAGAAGCGAATTCCATTTTGCATAACTATGTCCCCAACAATCTATCTGGTCTTATCCCCAAAATGGGAGGTTTATTGAGCAGTGTTGTTGGACTACTCTCACCTATGTAGATCAAAGGATAATCCCAAATAAACAGGAGTTCATAGTTAGCTCCAAATTAAGATCGAGTTACTCTAGGTCATTGAATTTTGAAATAGTCAATTTTAACAATAAACGATCGTTATAAAGAAAAGTGACTATTTCGAGGTCCGGTCTTATGCAAACTCATTGCATAGGATGCCTCCACTCACATGTCTCCATATGAATGATTTTGGGATCACATCATTTGTATCAGTATACAAAATGGGTCGCATCCAATAATGTCACCAGGAGGAGGTGACCAATCTCATCCATATACTTATAGACCATTTTGGCTATATACTAAAACTTGATCCACTTTTATGTCACCACATAAAGTTAAAGTATTCATATTATAGTCATGGATTCGATTATTGGATTTTTATAATAGAATGCAATATCAATAACAATTGAATAAATACTCAATGATACTTTTATTGATAAATAGAATATATTATCTTTATTTACGAACTATGAGTTTTAGGACATTCCTAACATAAAGCTTAGTAAAGGTTTTCAATCTTTTATTCAATATTCCTTACCAAATTAATATTTGTTATACAAATACATAATTTTATTCAAAATTGCATAAAAGATCATTCTTTTTGTTTCTCCTCAAGGACGAGCTACACATAGGCATATCTTCAAACATATATATTCCTCTTGGGTTTGTTTCAGCTTGTGCATCTTGACTTTCCTAAATCCTGAAATGTTGTAAACCAATTATATTACACTTTCATAATCCAAAATTGTCTCCAAGACAGTTTTGGAGGGAATAATGTTCATGGTGCAATCTCTATTGCACGTTCTAACCAGAGTCTAGTAATGATGTGTAACTTATAAATGATGTGACTATGTCTAACGAAGTACTCATCATTAACGCGATCAAGTCTAACAAGGTCATATTTCTCCTTCTGAAGTACAATTTCACCCAAATTGTATCTAATGCTTAAAGTTGAGATTTAATCTCATTTCCTATCAATTAGGCATAGTACTAAAATTTCTGTACTTTTATGATCAGATCATAATATGTCTTGATAAATTTGTCTAATTGATTTGAACTTTAGTCTAACTTCTTTGAACTTTTCAAAGAAAAGACTTTAGTTTCATTAGATAATGATACTCATGCACTAAATATTCATCAATTAGATTGATGACATATTGACTATATTTGTTTGACTTCTACATTCTCCAGATCACTTGGGTCAAAATGTGCAAGTCAAACATGTTCTTTAGCCTTTTTCCTTATCGAATAAGGTTCATTAACTATCTTGCATGAAAGGCAAGATTTTTAAACAGGTAAAGTAATTTAACTCTAATTTTTAGAGAATTACCTATACTAGTCATTGTATTAAAATTAATTATAATCAACTTTAATTGCCAAAGACAAGTATCTTTTAGGAGAAAATAATTTCTCTTTCGGTTCTCGATTCAATAATCCTAAGTTTCTTAGTGTAGCTTTTTGTATATGTTAAAAATTTTAAGTCATACTAATTGTACTTATTTGAAGGCTTAGCATATTTTCAGACAACTTCTGAAAATACACCTTATGACATAAGACATCCATATCTTATAAATTAGTTAGTAATAAAGGTTTGAAAAATTGAATTTCTCTTATGTTGGTAAAAGCATCATTTCCAGCATTAGTAATAATTTTGACATCTCATATCTCCCACTACGCTAATTGAGATGGACTTCCTAGTGCCAACATGTAGAAACCATTCTACATTATTAAGTATTTTTCAAGAATTACAAGTTAATTGTACTAGAGAAAAATTTAATAGTGAATTGTCATTCAACTATCTAGGTGTGAATCTTAATTCTCCATTGTTCGACTTCGAAATCGATGTCGTTACTTTGACTCCAAATAAAAACAAAAACGAAATATTTGTAGATCACTGAAACCTACTTCTTATACTAACAAGTAATATAAGTGACAAGTACGGGGTCGAATCACAGGGAGGCTAAGATTTAATCTTCTTTTAAGCTAAATTCGACTATGAAAAGCAGTAAAAACAGGGGTTTTGGTTTGGTTGACAGGAAAACTAAATGCGAAAAAGTAACTTCACTACTTAGCTCAGTAGTCTCAGAAGATGGTTCCATCCAAGACTCTTCAAGCCTCCCAACTGATTTAATAATCTGAGCAACGAGGTCATTCAGATTCTGAAACTTAGCTCTAGCTTCACATTCAGAATGGAAGCTATTCTGCTGGACTCGAGGATTCCTGTTGACTAAAGAAGGGTTCCTGCACAAACTCACTAGAGCTATTAGAAAGTTCCCTAACCAAATCTTCTAAAGATATACCTAAATTGGCAAAAGAAGTGCCATGCATCGATATCAAGCTTGGGCTAGGCATCTCCCAAGGGGAATAATAATCGTAGTCAGCGCACCACGTAAAAGCTAAGGCCATGCTTCCGATGGATGGCCTTGAAACGAACATATTCAGCATGTCTCAAGCTCCTGCAATTGCCTAGTAGTTGTTCGACTCCGAATCGATGTCGTTAATTTAATTCCAAACCGAAACAAAAATATTTATAGATCACCAAAACCTACATCTTATACTAACAAGTAGCATAAGCAATAATTACGGGGTCGATCCATAGGGAGGCTAATGTCTAATCTTTTCTTAAGCTAAATTTAACTATAAAAGCAATAAAAATGGGGGTTTTGGGTTTTGATAAAACGAGAAACATACTTGAAATTGAAAGATAGAGGATAAATGTAAACAAAGATTGACCAATCTAGTTTCTAGAACAAGTTAGACATTCAATGCAATTTCTATCATTGATTTCCACAAATTAATTATGCAATTGAATTATGCACACAACTACTCACTTGACTTGACTAAGCTAGCCTCTACAATGATGGACAACTAGCAAAAATTGCAGGAACGGTATGAAAACTCTAGATTGGCAGAGGAGGGGGGAAGGGGGGATGAATAACGTTTAATTAAATTAATTAAGATTTTTTACTAATGTGAGTCCAATTAAACAAATTAACAAATGTTTTGCTAACAATTAATTTAAACAATAAATTCAACTCAAAATAATCAAGAAGTTAATCATACAACTTTAAAGTACCTGAATCGATTCTTATAACAAGATTGATAATGGATGTAGAAATTTAAGAACAACAAATCATATTAATCCAATATGAACAATTAATTTCAAGAACAAAAATTACAATTAATTTCAAGCAATAAAATATAATAACAAATTAGTTGCAAAATTAAATAGGAGAAGGATGGAGAAATTGACATCAATGATTTCATAGTGGTTCGGCACAACTGGCCTACGTCCACTTCTCAAACTCCTCTTGGGTATGTCACTACGAACTTGACTCCTTCCACGGCTTAGAGTCGAACCGGTACAACGTTCTTTTTTCAGGCACAAGAACAAACCCGATCCTTTCCACGGTTGAGAATTACACCGTTATAATAACTATTTTAGGGATCAAGAACAACCTTTACAATGAATTTGAAATGAAGAACAATACGAGAAAAACTCTTGAAGTGTAGACATAACATAAAATATCTCTCTCAAGAAGAAGATGAAAAGAAGAAAATTGAAGCTTGGAGAAAGAGCAACAAAGGTGGCTTAATGAGTTATGGGAGATTGAAATAATAAAACTTGTTGTCATGATTTGGAAAAGAAGATGAGTTTAAATAGAGAAGAAAAATTGTTGAAAACCACATCTAATTTGGACCATTGGAATTTGGACAAGAAAAATCAATAGTGGAGATTTTAAACTACACTAGCCGTTAGACACAAACAAAGTATAATATTAAATTCTTTTTTTTTCTTTTTTTTAAAAAAACACAAGAAAAGGCAAAAACTCAATGTGTCCAAAACTAGCGGTTAGACACAAACATAAAATAATATTGAATTCATTTTCCTTTTAAATTCATTTTTTTATTTTTTTAAACCAATTAAAAAATCAAAAGCCCACCATGTATCACTCTTCCATTGCTCCAAGTGGTACCTTTCAATTCTGCTTTTTTTTTTTCTTTTTTGCCTATATCTTCTTCGTTTGAGATCCGATTTGGGCGATTCAAATTGCATTGGAATCGATGTTCCGAGCTCTACACAATAGACACTTCCAAACACTCAAATTTTCAATAAATAAAAGCAGGTTTGTTATCTCAAGACATTAATTAATCAATCAATTAATTAATTAATTTGAGGTTAAGGGCCAAAAAGCCAACGAAAATCTAATCAAGAAAGTGATCTAAGCATTGATTAAGGTTGGAAAGACCTAACTCTAATCAACCTATATGCTTCTAATCCTATTGGGTTCGATGGCGGCCATATAAAATTAAAACCATATGTATTATGTCTAAGTATTCAACTGTGTCGACTAATTGTGAACAAAGCCATATAGTATTCAACTGTGTCGACTAATTGTGAACAAAGCCATATTTAACTAATCAAAATTATCTTTGAATCTAGCAACTAATGTATTCTAGGAATTGCCATCAAATAAGCAATAAATTGTTGCGACTTAATAGATCTTAGTTAGATATTCTTTTGCAAGAATACATTTTAAATCAACATATACATGCAAGATTGTAAAAAAAAAACTATTGAGTCCTAGCATTACATGCTCATAGATAAAGATCCATAAACATGATTTTAGAAGTTCAAACTGATTCAAAGAAGCATAGATTCAAAATGCAATTAGTTAAAGAAGAGCATAAATCTCAAGAAATATACAAAGAATTCTTGAACTAGAAACAAGATTGAAGGTTTACCTCATAAATCCATAGACAAATCCATGAAGAAGATCCAATCATTTGCTTACAATCCAAAAATAAAATGAAAAATCTAACCTAATTGATACATAATTATAAAGGGGATGAAGATGTCATGAAATTTGTTTAGGTTATTACTTAAGCATGATCTATCTGTATATCACCACATACATGTTTAAGCCACATAAAATAATCTAGGATCTTATTTTATTGGATTGAGTTAATGTACATATAAAAATAACGATTATTTTATTAATAACAATTTGTTTATACAAATTTACAAACTACAAGAACATAAGAAATTTATGATACAAATCCCAATAAATAGACAAAGTTGTGAAAGGAAAATTCACATCTAATATATGTGCGTGGTCAACTAAACGGTTAGAAAAATATACACTCTAACATGATTTTATAAAATCATGCATTTAAAAACTGGATCGGATATAACTGACAAATTCTCACATCGACAACTGTGGTTATCAATAGCTCCGAAGGATAAATGCAATATGACCAAAAAAAAATAAAAAAGAACACTGCTTGTAGTAATCAAAACGTACAAAGAGTGATACCTGTTGAATAGGGTCAGGTCCAAATTAAGGGAACAATGTGGAATGCCTCCACTATCACAAAAGGAACGTTGTCAGTGCTTTGACAAACACGTCTTTTGTAGGTAATCTCGGCTCTTTTTCTATTAATAAAATAACAATCTCGATCTTAAAATAATGCTACAGCAGATCCAAACTCTCGTCAATCTCTTGATCCAATCACATGGGTCTCATTAGTTTTCCTCCATTGCCGCAGTTTTTTCTCCCACCATTAGTATAGTGTACATAGTAAACATGATTTTATTTTCTTGGAATGGGCAAATTTAAATGGATCTTTATAACATCTTTTATAAATACTTATAAAACATACCAAATGTCACTTATTTAGTTTTATGTGAGATATGATTACTAATAACAATAACCATGTTGATGACAAAATTCGGTCTAGCGAACTCACTTGACTTTCGCATGCCGCCAAAAGTGAATTTATAATTTAGAGAAAATGTCACCTACAAAACAAACAAAGTAACACACTGATTTGATGTTTGCTGCTTGCCACACACACTCTAATGTTTAAGTCAATATTTTGCACAAAGGTCAAGCAAGTAGTTTTTAAGGAAGAGTTGAGCTTACCTCCCCTGAGGAGATCTATTTCTTTTTCTTATTTTGAAATCGGACATGTAGGTCTTGGGTTGGGCCACTGAGGATGTTCCAACAAAGAGGGTCAATTCGGATTGACATCACTTAAAGAGGTTGCTTGGGTTTGGCCTTAGCCTCCGAGGATGAGGAGGGTCAAGTGGGCTCTTTTGAGTACAACTCTTTTTCATTTATCTGTTGAAACTCTCCTGGACATGCTCCTAACTGAGATCTGTTTTTTAAGGCTATGTAACTTTCTTGGTTCGGTCATTACCTTTGACCTTTTACTGATCCGAAACTACCTATAATAATCCATAACTTAGTTTTGGAGAAAAAAAACAATTTAATTATTAATCTAAATAAATTTTATAAATTTTGTGACTTATAGAAATATCCATAAAATTGAAATATGGATATCAATATCAACATCAATATTTTAATCCTTATTCGCAGAAGTTCAACTTGCAACATGACAAGCAATTAGAAAAATCAAAATCAGTTCTAAAATTAAGGCGAAGATCGAAAAACTTAACCTGCCACTCGAAGAAGTGAGCACAACCTTGGGTAAATTTCCTTCACCTTTAGTAATATTCATCCCCAAAATAGCAAAATCTCCTCTTAGGCTTGCAACAGCAACAACCCTGTATCTGTGCCTAAAACACTCGCAGTTTCGTAAGAGATTTGAATGAACTTTCTCAGCAATATAGCAAATAACAAAAGTGTAGACGCCGAAAAAGGAACTCACTGATTTGCTCGACGAACTCATGGAGGATACTGGGTGGGGAGGGCGATTTTCATGAAAGATATCGACACTGTTATCTATCTCGAAGAAGATCGAAATTGCTAGATTAAATTTTTGGTGGTCGTTATCCATTGAAAATCCTCTGTGAGTTGTGTTATACGGGAAGAAATACATAAATAGTCTCTTTGTTTTGTAGCTCGGCCTCCCAACATTGTAATTAGAGTTTTTTTTTCAACATGTACAAAAAAAATTATAATACTTTTGAGTAACCTCTATTTTTATTAAATATTCAATTTAATCTCTATGGGTGTTCATGGGTTGTATCGGGTTGGATTGAAACACTTTTAAATTCAAATTCAATTATTTTTTTCAACCCAAATAACTCGTATTAAATAATGAATTGAACCCAATCCAATCCTGAAACATTTTGACTGGATTGGTTTCGGTTACCCAGGTTATTCATTAAAAATTTTGTTCTAAAAATAAGTAAAATGTTAATATGGAAAATTTTATTTAATTATTTTCATATATTGAATTTAGATTAACAATCCGATTTCAATTTATATTTTGAAAATTTTCTTTCTAAGTTGCTAAAAAAATATTTTTAAGAGTTGTTGGAGAATAAATTATGTAAAAAATAATGAAATTAAGTAAAATTAAAATTAATTTATGTATATACATTTGTATCATGAGTAAAAATGTAATGAACTGACCCTTCCATAACAAAGTCTGACTAATACGACATGCATACCTATACTTTTCTATCATAAGATGAGTTTTGGTCAAATAAATTTAAAAGAAAATATCTAAACTTTATTAAGTAGTAAAAACTTTCACAGAATACCAGGAGCTATAAAAAGTTAGCATAGTTGAACAAAATGCGTACATGACCAAAACAGTGAGTTTGATAGTTTTTTTGTTATGCACTAGTTTTTTGTTATGTGTTAATCTCTATGCGTCAATGGTCATGCGTTGGACTGAAAAATATGCAATATGCATTAAGCGTATATGCGATGACCATATATTCTTGTCACAAATTTTCTTGCTTTCTCGCCAAGTATAACGAGAACACAAGTTTCTCGGGATGATCCGAGGTTGAACACAGGGACTTGTAACTCAATAATGTTTGTGAAGCTATGCGTTTGAGGCGATGAATAAAAGTAAAAAGATAGAAGTTAATGGATTATGCGCTACTTCTACTCCTAACTAAACAAATTGAGCAAAGGAAGTTTAACTATGAGAACTAGTAGGGATACAGCAACTATTAACGCATAATAAAGTGACTTCATTATGTTTGGTCGCTCGAGTAATCCCGGCTCGCCGCACTAACGCATCGCACACCTCTCGGTGGCCAGCCACATGCTTATATCTCTATAATGTATGATTGTGTCAAGCATAAGATCTTTCTTATCTCTAGGAACAATGCTTACTTTGCTATAGTGTGTTCCACTACTTACCCTCTCAGGTAGTTGGTTGTAGCTGATCAGCTCATAGACAAGCATTATGACAGCCTCACACTAAGCTAGGAGGATTAACTCACTATACTCGTGCAACGCACATCTCTCGGTGGTTTGCTACATGCGTCATATCTCTAGGCCGCATGACTGAGTATGCGACTTGTCATTGATACTTAACTAAACGATGGATGTAAACGATGATAAAGATGAAGAAGATGGTGAAGATGGAGCTGAAGGAAGTAATAGATGCATTGATTACAAAATGTATTAATGTCTTAAGCCAAAATGTAATACAATACAGAGATAAGAGGAGAGGTGGAGGGCTAGATGTAAGCAATCTCTTTCTTTTCATCCGAAATGCATCAAGGCTGTTGGTGGTGACATGGATGGATGGTGGAGAAATCTCTCTCGAGCTCTATCTCTGGCGAAACTCTGATCATCACTCAGAAGGGGCTGTGGAGGTAAAGAATCCTCAAAGAATGTCTTGCTCATGCTCTCATATGTGATCACAAGAATCTGCCTTAAGGCAAAAACTTGGATGGTTTGAAGTGAAGATCCAAGGCTCTATTTATAGAGCTCAAATGCCGACAACTCTGGTACCCCCATTCTGACTCACTGCTGCTTCTGTCGCAGTATGGAAAATGTCAACATCACCTTATCTTATTGGTTCTCCCAAGGTATGCGTTCATGCTTGTTTCTCCTGAAATGTCAACGCTTCCACCTACCTTGTGATCAGTCTTCTATCACGATTATCACTCTGTAGATGCAGCATTCCATGCGACGAACTAGTCTCTATGACGAGCAACGCATGGGTCAGCCTTGCAGCGGTCTGGGACCGACGCATGTGATCAATTCCTGCAAGAGCTGCACAAATAGACACTTTAATGCGGAATAACGCATGATATAGGGTTAGTGAGGATTTTTTGGTGCTGGTCGATGCAAGCTCACTTTTCCACATGAATTCTTGGTATTATTAACACATATTCTACTTATTAGCCCTCATAAGTCTAAATAAAAGGCTACAATAGCTTGTATTTTTACAAGCTATCAAGTGACGTTTAATCATGCCACCTACGATTTGTCCTTACCTACAAAGTCTGCAAAATAGGATGAGTTTATAATATACGACAATCACCTGCAACATTTCATAAAAACATATGATTGGGACCCAAAACATACACTTATCATAACATGAGGTAATCAGTTACGCTTTCAAGATGAGTTCCACCACCCTGATAGGTAGATGTGGACTTAAGCAAAACTAACTAGGGGTGTTCAAAAATTGTTTAAAACTAACAAATTGGATCGAACCGAACTGAACTGACAGGTTCTGATCAATTTTAAATAAAAAATCGACTTCTCGGTTCAATAGCTGAAAAAATTGGATGGTTTGGTTCGGTCATCGATTTAAAATCTTAAAAATTTGAGATAAATCGAACTGAACCGAAGCTATACACATGCATAATGTTTTTATATGCATAATGTTTACTTCATATGCAAATATTTAACCCACAAGCCCAGGCCCATTTTGATTCTCGAACGTAGACCCCTCAACCTAACACTATTTTAAGCCATAAAATTAGCCAATTAATATGGGCCATCTGAATTATTTAAATATTAATTTTCAGAAACATTGAAACTCTAACGTTCTCTACCTCCCCCATCCGCAAACAACCTTCTTCTTCCAACAATTAATTTCTTCAGTTTCACCTCTGCACATTTGCTTGCCTTGCTAACACCTCCATTATATTTATGTTTCTCGCTTTCGTCAGTCATCAACCAGTAAGTATTGTTAATATTTATGTTATGTTGATTTTCTTCCAAACTTCTTCATTCTTCCAACATTTGTATTGGTTTTCTCTTCATCCATTTTTTTTAATATTTATTTTATTCTTTTCATATTTTGTTTTGGTCTCCATGCCGACATAGTTTTGCTCTCCAAATGGTGATGATGGAAAGTTTGGTTATATCCAAACCAAACTAATGTGTTTCCGATTTTTTCGGTTCAATAATGTTAATAACTGAGATTTTTGGTTCTATCCATGGTTTGGTCCAAAATCGGATCGGACCAAACCATGCATACCCCTAAAACTAACTCAACTGATGATTAGTAGTGATATGCAATCAATTGAGCTAGAGTTGCATTCAACATCAACCGTTAACAAAAACGTAAGATGTGACTAGAGGAGTGCAACCATACATACCCTACTAGCCCCTAGCATAAACATAACGTAACATTGGGTCTAAAGAGGTGCAACAATACATAATCTATTGGGGTTGATGCCCTAAATCTCGTAGGGTCCTATAGTTTGTAAACACATGTATGCACAAACACTTGTGATGTAATAATATGAGATATTTTCTTCACTGTTGTCTATGAAATATAGGATATTTTAGTTGCATTAACCACAAACCAATAACTTAAGATCTCTGGTTATCGTTGTAACTTAAGCATGTATGTGGAGACATACAAGTGGATCATGCCTTAAGAGATAACCTAAATGGTCTGTAGTATATGAATAAAAGAGGGAAACCTTATCCTGGTGACACTATGGATACGGTCCACTTTGTAGATGTTACAAGTGTTGTAAAATGCTATAGATGGTCTGATCCTGATCATTCATGTGGAGACATGCGACCAGGGATATCCTATACAAAGGAGTTAGTATAAGACCGGACCACGAAATGTTTAGTCTCGTTATATAATGTTGTTCATGACAGAGACTTTCATTTCACTAGGATGACCATAGGTAACATGACCTTAATCATGAGTGAGTTGGGAACTCCTGTCTATGAGGGCGGTCCTTTGATTTTCATAGGTGCGAGTGGCCATATTTCCGACTTAAACCTACCAGGTTTGGGGATTCGTCTGATTGGAGAGTTAGGAACTCAGCTACACAAGATGGAATTCACTCCTTCCTTGAAGTAGGGGTAAGTAGATAGATTGTTCTCTTAAGGGTTGATTCTGGGACTTGAACAATGTGGCGCCACACACTTTCTCATGGCCCAAGAAATATTCACTCATGGTAGGACTATGATGTATTGTTCATTAGAGGAATCAGTGGTACTTAAGAAGTTAGATGTAACTACAGGAGCAAAACAGTAAATTGGTTCAGCTGTACTTACGAGCGATCTGTGAAGGGTTATCGTACTGTTGATTGGTTATATCCAATGGACACAAAAATATATCTGTAGTGCGAAAAGTGCAGTTGTCGGACTTTAGTGGAGTATCCAGCAGTTAACGGATGGTGGATATTGTGATTAAAGAGTTTAGTCAGTTATTCACGTACGGTTGTAACTCAATGGATTCATGTTGAAAATCAATTTTTGGGTTAATTTGAAGTGTTCAAATTAACAAGAGTGAATTTGATTATATATGACATAAGTAAATTGATTCAATTATATGTGATATAATTGATTTGATGTATTAGATACATTAATTGGAGGAATTTATATAAATATGATTTATATTAAATAAAGGAGAAAAGAACTATGGTAAATATTACATATGATGTGATATTAAAACTATAGGTTATAAATATAACATATAAGTTAGTTATTATATTTATTTATAATAAAGATAATTATGAGATAATTGTTTTGGTTGGTTATTTATTTTCTCCATTAACCTCGTAAATGGGAGGTTAATTTCAGTTTTTAATAACTGAAGAACAGAATGAAAAGAGTTTTCATTTTTTAAAAGATCGCTTCATTATTGCATTACTAATTGATCGCTCACAAGAGACTAAATGATAGCCCTTTCGAAGGACTAAACGATCGAGCGAGAGATTGTTAGACGATTTCTCACAAGAGCAAGAGTTTGCTAGACGATCGAGTACCCACTGTCTATACGATAGACTAAACCTTTCTCCCACTTACTCGATCGTGTAGCTCGACCATATACTTCCTCCTTCCCTCTACCAAATTCACACAGAGCCCACACCTCTTGGATTCTCACTCCGAGAATATCAAGGTTGTCGAGTGGTAGTGTCGAGGGTAGTCGTTTGAAGTTCAGACAGTTCGTGATTGTGATGAGAATGAGAGATTGCTAGACGATTGCTCACAAGAGTGAAAGATTGCTAGAAGAAGAGTTATTCAAAGGTATGTCTCTCAATTCCTTTTCTTTTAATAAGAAAGCATGCTGTAATTTTCTCTATAATACATAACTGTTCTTGTATGTTTGTGAATGTGTTTATTCTTTCACAATGGGTTTGGAAAGATCTTGTTTCTGCTCACTGGTTCTCTTGAATAAGAGTTCCTTCATACTTGGCTAGCCTTGGAAGTGTAGCCTATAACTAAAAAAAACTTGGTCTTGACATAGTCGTGAACATACATAATGCATGGGGTCCCTTATAAAAAAACGTGTTTTAACCATGTTATGCAACATAATAATAATAATATAATAATGCAATATAACAAAGGCATACTACCATAAAATACTTAAATAAAGTGTAAGATAAATTATTTATCTCGATTATGATCATATGTATTCCAAATTATTATTTATGGTTTGATTTTGATCCTATATATTCCATAAAGAACACTTACTATTAAAAGTGGTTTAATAGTAAGAAGAAGAAGAGTAGTAGTAGTGGGCCAATTTTATATTATTTATTTAAACTTTCTGGATCAATCTTTAAAATAATTTTATATTATTATTATTTTGTTCCTTAGATATTTACTTAATTACATAGATATTTACTAAATTAATATTTTATTTTTTATTTATTTAATAGCTAAAGATATTTATAGACCAATTTTTAACCTTAATGTATTAAAGTTAAAATTGGTCTTCTTTAACTAGTATTAGAAAATAAATTAAAATTAAAGTTCAACTTATAATTTCCTACAATATTTATGTACATATTTGGGTTGTTAAAAAAAAACATATTTTTTTTAATTAATAATAAATCCAAGTTGGTCCAAGTTATTTAAAATGAACATCTAAACCAACCCAACCCATATAATTTTCATTTATTTGAATTCAACTTGGCCTAAATGAGTTGATAACTTAACCCAAACCATACAAGTTAGGTTGGAAAGGATTGATTGGATTTTTTAGGTCATTGAGTTTTGGACTAACCAAATAAATAGCAAATTTAGAGGTTTAATTTGGAAAAATAACAAAGAGATTTCAAAATTGTGAAAATGGTAAAATAGAATTAAATAATAAAAAATAATAATAACAAATTATCAAAACTGCCCTCACTTACAGATAAATATTCATTAGTTGGAGTAAAAAACTTCAAATACACTTAACAATTACCATGGTAACCAATTTAGCCTACCAAAAGTCTAATCAACATCTACATGATATGATTACTACAATTCTCTAAGTATTCATAGAAAATAAAAAATAATTAAAACCAAAAACACCAACAACTCAAATAATTGAAAAAAAAAACTAGGGATTTGAAAAACTTCTCCTCTTCCTTTGGTTTTAAAAAATCAGAGATTTGAGAATTTCTTCACGCAACCACAACGCCTCTTCCTTCAGTTTTCCTAACGTCACAAAGAATAAGAAATAATTGAATGAAAGAAAACTCATATATTGGAGTTATATGGTTGTTGATTACAGGTTCATGAACGAACAAAAAAGTGAAAAAAAGAAAAAAAAAACACACATTAACCTGCTGTTGGTATGGTCTACGGCTACGATCATGGTAGAACAATAAAAGTTGGAAAAGAGAAAGAAGTTGTTGCCCGTAGGGTTATATTTTTTATTTTTTATTTTTATTGATTTGAATTATATTAAAATTGAATTCTAAAACAAAATCTAGACATTTCAAACTCCATTGAAATTTATTGGGTACTTTAAAAGTGAAATATATATATAATTCATAGTAAGATTGACTCTAATACTTTTCCTCTTAAATTTAAAATTTACAAATTTCAAATCTTTTATCAACTTAAATGTAAAATTTTCAAATCTCAATCAAATAAATTTAAATTGATTATCTTCTCAATTATATTAGTTTTGACACCAAAATACACAATTAAAAGGAAACAAAATCCAATAATTTGAAGTAATTAATTTAAATTCAAAAAATCTCGGAATATTACAGTTTATATACCATGAATATATTATTATATTTTATATATTATATTACTTTTTTAAAAAATAAATTATATAAATAGTAATAATATAAAAGAAAAAAATGTATAAAATAAAAAAATAGTTAAACCATGATAAGAATACAAATCCCTAAATATATTTTTTTAAAAAATTGAAAAATAATTAGATAAAACTTAATCAATTTGAAAAAAATAAGGTAACAAAAAATGGTTAAATATAATCTAAGTTAATAATAAAATATGGAGATTAGGTTAAGTACATGAGCAAAATCATGAAGGAAATCAACAATTACACTATATACATAACTCATAACTCGGCCTTGTGTTTTATTCTACAATTACCTTCTATTTATAGTTTCATCAATAACAACAATTACAAACCAGACAAGGGCAAATCAGGGATTTAGAAATTTGTGGTCATGTGCATGTCATGTGGTTGCCATAAATCTCAAGTTTACATTACAATTATGTTGTATGTGTAAATATAAAATAATTAAATCTCATAGCTTCATATTACTATTACACTCAATGTGCAACTATATGTTAGTTAATTGGTAAAATCTTATATAAACAACTATAATAATATGATAAGTGATAAAATTGATTAAAAAAATTGAAGAATATTTTAACGATTTGGAAAAAAAATATCACTCCATACAAAAATAACCATTCAAGGATATGGAAAATATACTGGTGATTTATTAAGAATATATGTATAAAATTATAAAGATCGTTAAAATAATAGTAAAAATAGTATATAAAACAATTTAATTTTTTAAGGATGTGAGAAATATACAGCTAATTTATTAAGAATATATGTATAACATTATGAAAAATAATTCAAAGATTTGAATAAAATTGAATATGTAAAAATTAATAAAAACCATTCAAAGATTTGAATAAATTTGAAATTTGATTAGATAAAACAAAATTTAATAATATATATGTATATTTAAAATATTAATTTGTAGAAAATTTTGGAATTTAATTCAGGTGAGATTAATTCGAAAAATTGTTAAACATAATATAAATTAATAATAAAATATGGAGATTATGTTAACTACATGAGCAAAATCAGGAAGACAATTGTTCTGAAGGGAAATTAGCAATTACACCGTATACATAACTCATAACTCGACCTTGTGTTTTATTCTACAATTACCTTCTATGTTTAGTTTCATCGATAACAACAATTACGAACCAAATAAGGACAAATCAGTGATTTAGAAATTTGTGGTCATGTGCATGTCACGTAATTGCCATAAATCTTATTCATGGGCAGGTTTTCCATTTTTCAAAACGGAACCTTAAATTTTGTCATATGCTCCAATTCTCCTTGAGTTTGAGTTTTTTTTCTAACACCCTATGTCTATTAATTAACTTAAAATTTTATGAATTGAAATTTTAAATTTAATTAAAAAAGTTAAACTTAATTAATTATAATTTCTTTCCATTATTTAAATTAATTAACAAACTTTACCACTAAAAATATAAAATAAAATTGTAACATTTTAAAATCTAAAGACAAAATTAGAATCAAACTCAAGATTTAATGGCTAAATGATATTCATCAAATAAAAACTAAATCTAAAATTTAGGATAAAAAGGTTTTTTTTTTCCTAATTAGAATCCATCTAAATATTTTGTAAATTTTAATAAAAAAAATAATAATAAATTATCTTTAAAAAAAAAAAAAAAAAAAAAAAAAAAAAAAAAAAGTCAAAACTTGGACTATTCACTTTTCCAAAATCAAAACATTGTTTGGTTGCCTAAAATAAATAAATAAATAATCAAAACACTATTTCCTAAACCCAAATGGATTAAAATTAAGATTCCTAACCATAAGAGTAATTGTATTTAGTCTCCTAATAAATAGACCACGCCACCATGAGTTATTCTTATTTTCTCCCTAAACTATAATCCCAAATCAAACTCATAATGGCTAACGGTGACGATCTTCCTATAGAATTATGGGCCTTAATCGGAGAACGTTTAAGTACATACTCCGATTACGTTCGATTTCGTGCAGTTTGTAGGTCATGGAGAAACATTTTACCCAAATGGCCAATTCTATTAACCAATATTCCATCTCTAATACTTCCTTATTTTCACCCTAATTACCAAGACTTCCGATCTTTTTACAGCCCTTTAAACCACGAAATCTTTTACTTAAACTTATCCGAATTCAAAGACCAATTTTGTTGTGGCTCTTCCGATGGTTGGTTAATAATTTTGGAAAATGACCAGAGTTTAAAGCTCCTTAATCCTCTCACTAACTCCCAAATCCTTCTCCCTCCAATCTCTTCTTTCTCAAATCTTTTAAACTTCGCTCCTGCCCAAAATGGGTTCCCCATTATTCACCCGGCGCGCGAAAATTTTACCATGAGTCAAATAATCTTTCATAGCTTGTCTTTGGATAAAATTGTATTTTCACCGTGTTCACCGTATTCCAATGATTTTATAGCCGTTGCCATTCACGGTAAATTCTCGAGGCTATCTTATACCATGCTTGGTAAAAATGGGTGGATGGAAATTCCTACATCAAACACCTCAGATTTTCATGATTGTATAATCTTTGATGGGAAAATTTATGCTATTAATTCTCGTGCAGAACTTTGGGTCTCGAATATTGAGACTCCAAAAGAGATGGTGAATTTGGGTTTAAAACGACTTAGGTTGAAAAAACAGTCGAAATTGTATTTGGTCAAAATGGATAATGATGATTTGTTAATGATTGAGAGACGGTTTAATATTGAATTTCTTGTGAAGTATTGGAATTACTTTGAGCGTGACTACGAGACTGTTGGGTTCAATTTATTCAAGATGGATTCAAGCAAGGAAAAGTTAAGATGGATTAAAGTTAATAATTTGGATGATTATTGTGTCTTTTTGGGGTTGAATACTTCCATTTGTTATCGTGGATCATTAAATGGCAATCATATTTATTACTCGGATGATCAAACGAAGCGACATGTTTATGATTTTGTTGGTGGTCATGATTTTGGAGTATACGATATAGCAAATGAAAGTTGTCGACGATTGTTAGATGATCAACGTGTTATCACTAATTTTGTTTGGCCTCCTCCCGTCTGGGTGACACTTAAGAATTAAAACATCCATATCAAAGATATATATATATATGCCATAGGTGGGATGAGAATCAAACTTCATACCTCAATATTCATAGTTCAAGTTTATGTCATTATTTGACTAAATGTTAAAGTTTTAATTTTATGAAAATATCATTAGTATTATTTTGTTTCTTTTTTTTTTTTTAATGTTTTTTGGACTCTTTTTTAAGATATAATATAGTGTCGTTTATCTTTCATATCGATATCAAATCTATACAAATATTGAAATATTGATAAAATATCAACATGGCAAATAAAATTTGATATTGTTGTAATATTCATTCTCATTCATCTTTTTATTTATTTATATCAATTTGTTCGATAGTTGTGGACGATAAATTTTGGATTTAAATTCTATTTTGGTCCTTGAACTTTGATTTTTATTCTATTTTGGACTCTAAACTTTTAAAACATCTATTTTAGTCTTTAAACTTTTAAAATGTGTCCATTTTTGTTTTTGCTGTTAGATTGGTAGTGTGGCATCTAGTTTAAATTTTTTTTTAAAAAAAATATGTATTTATTTTCTCTTAATTATTACTCTTCTTCAAAGTTATACCTCCTTTAAACCCTAATATGAATCTTGGAATCATTCCATGGACTCTCGTCAACAACCCATTTTCTCCATTTTCTCATCCTCATCATATAATTATCAATTATTGGTGATTATTCTATTCTTTTTAATATTTTTCTATGATTTTTTATTTCAATGTTTTCCTTTCATTTCTTTTTCTAAAAAATTACAAAAAAAATCGAAACATTTCTTCCTATATCTCGAAAGGTGCAAAAATATAAGCTTTCCTATTCTCTTTCTCTAGAAAATTTCAAATTAAAAACATCTTTATGAGAATTGCTAAAGCATAAGCTTCCCTCCTTCTGCCTCTAAAAAGTTACCAGGGAAGAAAAACTTCTCTCCCTCCCTCTCTTTTTTTTTCTATCACAGAAGTTGAAGAAATCACCTCAAACTTTCTCTACCTTCTATATTTTCTCTCTCTAAGAAGTTAAAAAATACAAATTACTCTCTCTCTTAGAAGTTTCACAAAAAAAAAAATCTAAGAATTTAGAGAAACACAAACGTGTGCTCTCACTTTAGTTTCTCTATCAAGAAAGATGGTGAAGGGAGAAATTGTTAGAGAATTTTGTAAAAATATTAATGGAAAGATGGAGAAATTAGGACTACTCCCTCCGAATAGACAATAGGAGTTGCAAAACCCCCCCTTTTTCTACCTTGTGAAGAGAATGAGAGTAGACTACCTAGATAAAATTTACCACTTTCTTGGCAAGAAATCATCTACTTGGATTTTTTTTTTTGAAAATTAAAAAACTTGGTTGCTCTAAGGATGTACTTATCTTGGTGCATCCTAAGTATTGTCCAATAAAATAATATCATGTGGCATTTTTTTAAAGATATTTTTTTAATTCTATTTTATGTAGTTAATCCGTGGAAGTATAAGGGTTAGATGCATCCTACGTTACACCTAATTGTTGCTCTTTATATATATATATACTATGCTTTGGCATATCATTCTTATCCACCAAGCTCATAAATTAAGAGGTGTTTGGCATGCCAACTTCATAAGTTGGTGTTGAACAACTCAACTTCAATAGTAAACATTATTGAAGTTGGCACATTTATCAATAAACACCCTCTTTTTCTATTTTATAAATTTATTGAAAAACTTATCTTGCAACTTTGCACCTTAAACACAAACTTTCTAACTCCAATATCAAGGATATGTTTAGTTTAACTTTTCAAGTGTTTAATTTTGAAAATAAGTTGTTTAGAAAAAAAAATCCAAGTGATTTACAATAACTCAAAATAGTTTTTAAAATACTTTTAAAGTGTATTTTTAAATAGTTTTTATAAAAAAGTTGAACTAAAATGAATTTAGAAAAAAAAAATATTTTTTTCTTTAGTCAATCCAAACAGACTCTAATCCTAAACTTTATAACTCATAAAATGTGTTTAACATCTCCTACAAGTTTTGTGGAGGGTAAAAATAGACTTAATTAATTAAGTTAAAGCCAAGATTCAGACAAAGGTAATTGAGCTGAGAAAATGATCTCCGTTAGCTCGACCCATTTAAACTAAGAAAGCAAGACGAGTTAAGTGACTAAGCTGAGAAAGCAGATCGAGCCGAGAAAGATGAGTCGGGCTCAAAGAATAGCTCGAATTAGGAGACGGAGCCACTAAACTTCTAGATGACTTTAGTCATCTAAAAACAATAGTGGTGAATACTATTTTGTTATACAAGTGAATTAAATTAGTATATATACACAAAAGCAGGCTTGGCTACCAAGCCGACCCCAAAAAGAAAGCCTATCCATGAAGGGGTCAACTTGGTAGCCAAGGTGAAGGGGTGGGCTCCACTAGCATTAGCCATGCAAAAGGATTTTGCATGGATTGGTAGAATGATTTTTAGATAATTTATACCTACTTTACGATAGGATTTTTGTAAACTCACTCGAAGATAATTATCTTTAAGACTAATAAGATGTCTATTTTTATTTCATGTTACTGAATAATTAATTAAGCAATTATTTTATTAAATAGATGTAATTATATTGCATAAATAATTGGTTAATCGAGGGTTAGAGTTCTATCAAGAGTAAATGTGACTACTAAACTTGAGTTTTAATTTAAGAAAATAACACCAAACAACCAATTCAAGTTAATGACTAATATC
Source organism: Benincasa hispida (assembly GCF_009727055.1). Taxonomy (NCBI): domain Eukaryota; kingdom Viridiplantae; phylum Streptophyta; class Magnoliopsida; order Cucurbitales; family Cucurbitaceae; genus Benincasa; species Benincasa hispida. The sequence continues at coordinate 57,947,295 of NC_052349.1, forward strand.
ACACAATTATGCAAAGCAACAAATCAATCCTAATATACAATCTAAAAATTAGAAAAGAAACTAAGTGCAAAAATAAATATGTTTGAGGAAAAGAAGACACCGATATTTATAACGGTTAGGCAATTTGTCTATATCCACTCTCCAAGACTTATTTTTGGGTATTTTATTGAAAAAGTTCTCTTGCAGATGAGAACAAAACCTACACGACCCTCTTTCACCCAGGTTAAAGAGAAACCCAGATCATTTTTACTGGTTCAAAATCTAATCAATTTCTTTTTATCACAACTCAAGGTGTACCCATACCTTAATACAAAATCTAAATAAAAAAATAATCTCTAGGTAGATAAAATTCCCAAGTTTAACTTTATGACACTTTAATAATTTTCTCTCAACTATTACACTTGTAAAAATTGAAGAGAATGAGAGAAATATTAACTTCTTGAACATCTGGAGGATGGAACAGCTGCTGGAATTTTCTCTCTCTCTTTTTTTTTCAAGAAGGTGGTTAGAGGATGAAGAATGATTGATCATAAAATTTGAATGATTTAAAATTGATCATTGAATTTAGGATAAAAATAATAGAGGGTTGAGATTAAAAAGGAAAGAGAAAATGGAGGGGAATACATTTAAGAAGGAAAAAAACCGATGAGTGAATTTGGAGGGGATTCACGTTCTCCCATTTCTTCTTCTTTTTTTAAAAAAAAAAAATATAATAATTCATAGATTGGGATGTCACATATTACCCTCTCATGTGATCTCACTTTTCTCTCTTTTTTTTTTTTTTTTTTTTTCATCTCTCTTCAATAACTTGCCACATATCATCTTTCTGTTGGTTCATGTTTGCCACTAACTGACATGTCATTGACCACATCGAAATTTGTTTCCAATCTTCTTTTACTCATAACTTTTTTGTTTGAAACTCCAATTCCAACAATTCAAGATGTATTGGAATCAGCTCTACAAGATAAATATTTTGAAACACTAAAAATCATTAGTATAGAAACTCGGATAAATACTTTGATACACTAAAAATCATTAGTACAGAAACTCGGATAAATACTTTGAAACACTAAAAATCATTAGTACAAAAATTTGAGTTTGTTATCATTAAAATAGTTTATTTGATTAAAGTCCTAAAGCTAATACTTTCACTTTCTTTCATCATAAATATCTAATCTTTGCATGTACACTTTTGTGTGTATTTAAATCATACTACCAAAGTGACGGTCTTTGATGATGAATGTATGACAATCAATTGGGTTGACTTTGATACCATCTGCCATCATAAAACTTGACAACCATTCACTAATTATGCAGTCTGAACATGAGGAAGTAGATGCGAACTAATAGTTTATAGGAAATTTATACGGATGACCCATTTTTAGGCCCAAAATATCAACTGACCCATTTTTTTAAAAATAATGTCAATTGACCCTCTACTGACATCATCCTCATACCAGATTGTGTAAGTACCCTCACCTCTTTGTCTTCTTACCCCTATACTGAAAACCAACCAAAACTAAAAACTCTTCAAACGTAACGGCTTTATATAGCTCATAAGCTCTGGACGGTTTCATTGCGTTTGAAATCCATCATTTGGGCTTGCAGAATCTTCCACTGTCATCGACAAATTGAATTCGATCGGTAAGTGATTCAATTTTTGCATGAGGATGTCTTAAACTAATCGGTAATGGGGAAAGGATTGGTCGTTCGGGGGTTAGAAATACTGTGAACCTACAATTTTTTTGTTTTTTTTTTTTGTTTCCGATGAGTTTGGAGGTTGAAGACTAGTAAAAATAGAGAACGTAACCGAGAAAAGTGAGAGTGAAATCGGCGAGAGCAATACTAGAGAGAGCGACATCGGAAAGAGTAGGTCGTTCTGGAGTTTAGAAATATTGTGAACCTATGGTTTTTTTGTTTGTTTTTTTGGTTTTCGATGTGTTTTGAGGTTTAAGATGAGTAAAAAGAGAGAATGTGAGTGAGATAAGTAGAGTGAAATCGACGAGAGCGATATTAGTGAGAGCGACAACAGAGAGAGCGATACCAGATAGAGCGATACCAAAGAGAGCGACACTAACGAGACAATGTCTAGTGAGAGTGGTTCTAACGAGACTTAAACAGAATGTTTTCTTTACAATTTTTTTCTGAAGGAATTACTGATTGAATCTTTATTTCATGCAAGAGTGATTTAAGATGTCAACACGTTTCAGAATACCTGTAGTCGACCGATTTCTCGGTCAAGTAACGAGCTTGGCCCATATTGTTAATGTGAACAAGACTGTGAAGAGGAAGCTTACCCCACGACAATTAGAGATGTTCAAGAGAACAATTTTTGGGCGATTTGTAGGCATTGACATGGTGTTCAACAACCCAATTATCCATCATATGTTGTTGAGAGAAGTGAAGAGCACGAGAGCTGACTCAATGATATTCTCTATTGGTGGAAAGGTCGTCACATTTTCGAAAGATGATTTTTTGTTGATGACTAGTTTGTGGCGATCCCCTACGCGAGTTGATCAGAATGAGGAGTCCTCATATGAACTTACAATCAAGTATTTTGATAATCAAGTGATGAAGGATACAATACAGATCAATCTACTGGAAGGAAAATACAAGGAGTTGGAGTTCGAAAATGACGAGGATGCTGTGAAGATCACATTAGTGTACTACATGGAGGTTGCAATGATAGGAAAGAACAAGCAGAAAAGTGCAGTGGACCTTAAATGTTTTAAGGACGTCCAGAACATAGAGTATTACAACAGTCTAGACTGGGATACCATTATTTGGGAGAGGGCATTTGATGCCCTAAAGACTGCATTGAATGATAAGATTAGTTTATACAAGACGAAGGTGAAAGAAAAAAAATTATGTTGTGAAGTACTATTTGTGTGGAATTCCACAAGCGTTTCAGGTAAATCTGCTTAACATAATAATCGTGATGTTTGATTTAACTTACTATTGTTCTTAATATATGTTTAATTTTATTTAGGTATGGACGTACGAGATCCTAGCAATATCAATAGTTGGGAACATTGCAGAGCGAAGAAGCAAGGTGGCTTTGCCTCGTATATTACGATGGTCATGCTCCCACTCATTGTCCTTCAAAGTACTCGAGAGAGACATATTCTAATCTAACAATGTAAGTGTACTCTATGCATAATATATTTATTTGGTTGTTAAATTGACATTAACCATTTTACTGGGATGTTAATGCAAACAAAGGTTAAAGAAGGTCTTGTCATGACCGACGCTGAGAGGGAGTTTTGGGATACCCTAGTGGACAGACGACCTATATTCGATCTAGGTGCCAATGATGATAGTGCTGAAAGTGACAGTAGGTCGAGTAGTAGAGGTAGTTCTGAAAGCGATAGTGATGATCATCGTTGAGGTAACAATAATGAACATGAGCATTCTAAGCACAAGGATGCTGGATGTGGAAGAATAGAGGGAGGGACATACACACCTAGTGATGATATGTTCCGGATGTAGTGAGGGACGTACGCGATGAGAATGAGTTGAACCCACCTAATGTCCATCTTATGGATTCCTATAGATAGCGATCTATGGATGAGGAGTGTTCTGAGTGTGTTGGTCATAGAGAGGGAGCCAATCCCAACGATTCTATTTAATGTATATGCGGAGCCATTGACAGCTAACTATCGAGGTTGGATGGCTATATATCGGGTTTAGATAGTTGTGTATCAAGATCGAGGAAAATATGACAGACATAAAAGCACAATTGTCGGCCATCTAGTCACTGTTGCAGTTTATGTGCTATGTTTGCATTTAGTATTGTTGCTTTATATTTAGTTTTTACGTGTTCGTGAACTCATTATTTTATGTTTACTAATTGAAGGGTTCCATGGTGATTGAGGAGACGACAAGGTCACCCATCCCACATACAGGTGACGATGTCAGGATGTCGCTCATCCCACCTATTGATCTTGATACCACTGATATGATTGCCTCTTATACTCTCATCCCCCTGTAGAGCCTCAAAATACCACTACTACACCTACTCCCATCCCCTCTTTAGAGATTGATACCACAACATCACCCACTGACAACCAACCTATAGAGGCCGATGTCCCACATACACAGTTTAACATGTCTACCTCACCCACTAACATCCCACATCCAGAGGCTAACACATCTGACTTACTTACCATGCCACAAACAGAGGCCGACATGTCTAACATCCCTGAAGCTGACACTTCTAATATTATTACGACCATGCAAGGAGTTATATTGGTAACTAATTTATTGATCAGTTGTCTTTGTTTATATTTCGTGATTTGAAATTATATTTTTTTTATATTTCTTGATGAGTAATTTTTGTTATAATCTCGAATGATTAGTTGTAAGAGGAAATGTATTGTAAAAAATACACCTCCAGCTCAACTAAAGAAGAAAATAACAAAATATGTGGATTCTAGGGTACACCTTTCGTTTAAAAAGGTTAAGTATCCTCTCCCGGGTGTACCTATATCACTATTCAAAGCGATTGTCGGGTACAACATAGCACATGACATTCCACTTAATATCTTTACATAAATGATGGGTTGGATCACCAATGAGAATATCGATAACGAGGTTCAAGATAATTCCTTTAATCCACCATCGAAGCAATTTTTCAAGGAATTAATTGAATCAAGTTCTGGTTGAGTGCGATGTAGGTTTCCTAGTCTTGACTTCTTTACAATTGGATATCTTGTACTTCGATTGACATAGTAATTTTTTGTGCATACCATAAATACTTTATTTCATTTTATGAAAGAAAAGTTTTATAATCGACCTGACATGTGCATGCAAAACTTCACCATCTTGCTAATTGGAGTTAATGGTAAACTTTGATATATTTTATTGTACGGAGTCATTTTACTATAATATATTTCATTACTTAAATTCTCATTTTATTTTGCAGAGTCACCTTAATGCTCATAACAGGGTATTTAAATGAATAAAGAATAAGCAGAGACTGGAGGTTGCCCTAATATGGGAGGTTGAAGATACGTACAAGGACTACGTCATCGGTAAATTCGATGTCAAATGGGCAGATATGGATTTCATGTATACGGCAATGAACATCAGTGAGCACTGGATGGTCCTTGCAATAGACAATAACAGAGGCCATATATTCGTGTTCGATTCACTTCTATCATACACACCAGTGACAAAGCTGGGGACTTAGCTGGAGCCATTGACTGGCATACTACCATCCCTACTTCACTACTGTGACGTGGAACGTTCAAATGAAGGATCTATTACCAAAGAGTTCCATGAGTGTGTTCGGATCGCTCCAATTACACCGTGACCGAAATACAACAATATACATTCAAACATATAGTTATGCAAACAAACAGTAGTTATCGGCATGCTATGAACAACAAAATAACAAGGAAGAGAGTTATTGTACCAGTTGAAGACAATCTTCAATCTTCGGAACTCAATGCAGTGGAACCCTGCACCCGATCAACCAACGCCCAATAGCAGCATCAACTACAGCAGCACGAACGTCGCGGGGACGACACCACCAGAAAAGAGCCCTGGGTATTCTCGGAGTGAGAACCCAAAGCGTGGTCTTTGGTGAATTTGGTAGAGGAAGGAGAAAGCACAAATCGTGTAGGCGATAAGAAAGTGAGAGGGGAAAAGGCGCTATCGCATAGCAAAATGCTTATCGTTTAGGAGAAACTACACGATCGTGTAGGTTTTACTGAACGATCGTTTAGGAAATGGTATACGATTGTTTAGCAAACTCGGCACACACTACAATCGTTTGAAGAAACTATGTGATCGTGTAGGAACTAGTGTGCGATCATTTAGGCGCGACGTGGACAATCGTTTAGGCGGAGAGTGACTATCGTACAGGCTCTCAAAATTCTTAAGCGATTGATTACTATTATAACAACGCACTCTCTTGATTTCTCTTCGGACAAGCGATCAAAATGAAAACTATTTTCATTTTAATTCATCTGTTATAATAACCGACGCTGCCCCACTAACCCACGCCCAAACGTGATTTTTTGGTTAATTATCATATAATTAACCAACTCAAATATTAATAAATATAATCATATTATATTATTAACCTATAGTTTGATATCACATATCTACTATAGTATTTTCTCCTCTACTTGATATAAATCATATTTATATCTAATTTCTTCTATAATAATGTTTCTCATACATTTAGCCAATTATATCATATATAATTAACCAGTCCAATTATATCATATATAATTAGCCAGTCCAATTATATCATATATAATCGAACTTCCTCTTGTCAATTTGAACATTTCAAATTAACCCAAACACTGGTTCTCGACTTTATCCAAGCTACCCAAGGGACTTAATAGACCTGTGGCTCAAAGCTCCAACGATCCGTGGATAGCTAACTAAACTCTTTAGCCACGAGATCTACCATCCGTTAATTGTCAGGCATTCCACTAAAGACCAACAACTGAACTCTTCTTACCACAGATATATTTATGTGTCCAATGGATATAACCAACCATGAGTACGATGACCCTTCACGGATGCTCGTAAGTACAGCTGGGTCAAATTATCGTTTTGCCCCTGTAGTTACATCTCACTCTTTAAGTACCACTGATTCCTCTAATGAACAATACAACATAGTCCAACTATGTGTGAACACCTCTCGGGCCAAGAGAAGGTGTGTGGTGCCATATCGTTCAAGCCCCTGAATCAGCCCTTAAGGGAGCTATCTATCTACTTACCCCTGCCTTGAGGAAGGAGTGAATTCCATCTTGTGTAGCTGATTTCCCAACTCCCAAATCAGACGAATCTCCAAAATGGTAGGTTTGAATCGGCGACCTGGCCACTCGCCCCATACAAATCAAAGGACCGCCCTCAATGACAGGAGTTCCCAACTCACTCAGGATTGAGGTCATGTCACCTATGATCATACTATTGAAGTGAATCTGTCTCTTATACACATCTAGATGTGTATAAGAGACAGCCATAAAGGGGGTCGCATCCGTAGCGTTACCAGGATAAGGTTTCCCTCCTATATCCATATACTACAGACCATTTTGGTTATCACTCAAGACATGATCCACTTGTATGTCACCACATACATGCTTGAGTCACATACAGATAACAAGGAATTTTATGTTTATTGGTTTGTGGTAAAGCAAATAAAATAAGCAACTGAGTAAAATACAAGATGTGAAGTAAATATCATATATTATACAACACAAGCGTTCATACAAACTGTTTACAAACTACAGGACACGAGACTTTAGGGCATCAACCCCAACACAAAGTCGAACCTATCCACATCCTCTTGGAAAATCACCCGACCTATGAATGCCAATATACAGCACGGGTCACTTGATTGTGGCATCTTTGCAGTAAAATTACTAGAACATTTAGTGACTGGTGTTGATCCTTCTGTAATCACTCAGGAGAGAATGGGTGAATATAGGATGCAGTTAGCGTGTCAGTTGTGGGCAAACACTCCGTATTTTTTATGTGTATAAAACATGTATTTTTTATGTTCATAATCTCTGAATTATTGTATCTCATATTAGAAATGATGAGGGTGTTATGGGGGTGTCAACCTAATTGAGATGTCTGGGTGCACTTACTGATCCTCAGTTTTCAATTTTTAGTTCTTGTTTGCTTTGGTTTGATATTTTTTCTCTTTGCATTTTGTCTCATTGTAATTGAGCTATTGCTCTTTTCATTATATCAATATATATAAAACATTATATCAAAGTTCAAAGTTCAAAAATTATATAAAACATTATATCATTATATCATTATATCAAAGTTTTGTTTCCATTTAAAAAAAGGTATATAAAACTTCATTGGAATCTGTTACTTATTTTGACTATATATATTTAAAGTGCGAGACTTCCAGGGAGAGCAACACTTATGGAAAGAGCAATACATTGAGAGAGCGAGATTGAAAGAGCGAGACTTTTAGGGAGAGCAACACTTATGGAGAAAGCAATACATTGAGAGAGTGAGATTTTGAGAGAGAGCAAGACTTTCATTCTGATGGTATTCATAAAAGTCTGTACATAAGCATGGGTGGCATTCTAAGAGTCTATACATAAAACATGAGTCTATGCTTGAGTCTATGATAAGCATGAGTGACATTGTAAGAGTATATATAACAAGAGCATGAGTGACATTTTGAGAAATTGATACATACAGAGTGAGTACATTGAGATAATTAAAGTGCCAATTGGGTCTATATTTAGACAATCAACCTCGACCAACATTTCTACCATTTTCAGTACGTCGCACAATTGTGAGCGATTCGCTACAGTTTTATCGGTTATGCCCATAATTCTCACACCTACCACATTTTATTTATTTACGAAATTATCCTCTGGATGGTATTCTTCTCACTCTCCATCGCTCGGCTTGTGCCACAAACTTTAGAGGAAGGATAGTCTTTTCTACATATACATGAGCTCTTTTTCATTTAGATATGTGCCCGAATGGATTTATAGGCTCTGCATACACAGTCATTAGAAAGTCCACTGTATAAAATTGACTGCAAAGACTCTGAATGGGTATGTTTTGTTCCTTAGCGGCCACAATTGCATGCGAACACAGGATATCAAGTGAGTCGAATTCCTTACACGTGCATTCCTTCGTATGAAGATTCACAATACCATCTAATCGATTATCTCGCACGAGGACCCGATAACAATCAATAGGCTCAACCCTATATCGTCCGTCGTTATCGGCCTCACTTGCCAATCGGGTTTCACAGTAGTCAAAGTGCAATGTCGTTCGAGATGCTCAGTAGTTCCTCCATTTGTAGAACCACAATTAGAGCATCCCTTAACATGTTCAATCAAACATCTATGGGCAATATCCGATACTCTTTAGTTAATGAATTGAAACACTCTACACTATTAGACGTCATGTTGCTATATCTCTGTTTTATTTGGTAAACTTTTGCCCACCTTTGAAGACCGTCTCGAAAACTATGAAGTTCGTCCCATTATGTCTGGAACTCTGTCATGCGAAATGCCCTTGCTGAATCTTTAAATATCCCAACGATCATACTGTCCTTAAAGTTTGTAATAAGATTATGTTCTATGTGCCACGTGCACAATCCATGAAATACACTGGGAAAAAATGCATGGATATCATTGCTGATAGATACCATCCGATGGAACATAAACACCAGAATATCAGGTTTTCCGATAGTACATTTCAAATTCGACATAAACCATTTCCACGATCGAGTGGTTTCATTGTCCACTGTTGTATATGTTATTGGGTATAATTGATTGTCCCATCCATAGAAACTGCAACCAACATGGTCCCTTTGTACTTTTATTTCAAGTGCGACCCATAAACAATTATCATAGGCTGACAACTTGCGAACCTCTAATACAAGGCCCTAATGCCATAAACATATACTTGAAATGCACATTATCTTCAAGTTTGATCTCAAACATTGTACCCGGTTTCTCTATTTTTAACGTTTCCCTATAAGCATATAGTATGACATATGAGTATTCTAGAGTACCTCTAGTGATATCATATGCAGCTCCCTTGCACAACACACTTTATCGTAACTTATGTTCACGCCATAATCTCTCCTCATATCATTAACGATATGACGAGGTTTATAAATACATCTTATGCCTGTAAACTTATCTTTAATCAATTGACCAACAATCGTGGCAGTTGCTTGTCTATGGTCGTGATTCAGAATTTCGATGGAACATGTGTGCGAACGTGAGTACTGTGTGATCTTGAATATATCATACCCTTTCATTTTCACTACACGAAGGATCCACTTAGAAGTCTCCCCAATATATTTAACAGTGAACAAAGATTTGGTTGACTTCCTGACCCTAAATTCAAAATTTTTGTTGATGGACAAAATAGATAATAGCATTTTCAAGTCCTTTTTACTCAAAAATAGTTGACCAACTTCAACATCTGTTCCAAATGAAGAGGTACCAGACATAATCAACTATCCCCTATGACTTGAAGACACAGATGGTGGAACCATTGAAGTTGTTGTAGAACAACACATATTTTTATGATCACTATCCATTTCATTCAATCCTGCTAGTTGCTCATTAACTTCCACTGAAGGACCACAACGTTGCTCTAGATGACCACAATCTATATAATCTAGTCTAGATGATCTCGCATTACCAACAATTGAAGTACCACCCAATTTTGTTTCACCATAATTCATTGAATTCAATCATGCTGCTTGATTAGTGCGGTCATTGTCTAGTGATAATGTTGATGGTACAGTATTGGTAGACAATGAAATATCATCCGGTTCCCGATAAAACTCATATGATTCCTCGTATTGTCTATCCACAGTCGTATCATCATAACTCACATTTTTTAACCCCATTCTAATATTTTCATTCTAATTCGATTTTAGCATTACAAATAATTGAACTCTACTAAGCTTTTCCTGGAAAAAGTGAACATCATCATCATTTCTTATGTACTGTGGAGGGGCTTCGTATTCAAGCTTTTATATTTAACTCTCATTATAATATCAAACTTTGAAAAACTAACATTTGTAACCTTGTAAATGTGAGATTTAAGTTCTCCATACTTCAATGTAATAGGCACAATGATTCCTGCCAACTGATAACGGGCAGAAATGCACGTTATCATAGTACTAAGATCTTAAACAATGTTGGATTGCATTGATGAAATATGTTAAATTGCATCTATTAAGCATAAATTCTATAATATTGCGGTCGCATGCATCCAACGCATTAGAGAAATTGATCTTTATATTTTTGTGCAGAATATGCATTAACGCAATGCAGAGATTGCGATCATAGGAATACATTGGTCGAGTGCAACTTCACCGCAAGACTTTACGTTGATTGTGCTCGCAAACATTTGCCCAAGAAAGAATCACCGCAACTTAGTCAGCACAACATGGTGGGCGGATCCAGGTGAAAGGATAATTAAGAACGATGGGACAGAAAGCTGATGACAGTCGAATCCAAATTAAGTTGACAGCCGATAACGGTCACAAAGTATATTCAGCTTTATCGGTGACAATTATCCGACGCATCAATCAGGAATTAAAGTAGTCTCATCTGTACAACCGGGACAGAGAAGCCGCCTTTCACCATGGAAACTCTATAAATATCAAGTGCATTCTTCAGAGAAGGGGTTAAGCAGTCGATTAATTCATCACTATACAAGTTTACGCCTCTGTCCATAGTTTTCTTTTACTTTAAGGCGGATGCAAGGAAGAAAGTGTGCCGGTAGATCGTTTCGGTAAGCTTGGGAAAGCACAGGAAGCTCCAAGACAGAGAGAGGGCCGACGCCTGCGAAAGCAAGAACATTTGTAGATCAGAATAGAGATTCAGTGTAAAAAGCCTCGGTCAGCAAGGAATTGCTACCAGGCTCTCTACCTTTACTTTTCATTGTCATTTTGTACTCAACTCATTTATAAGAATGGAATTTCTTTCTCTATATTTGTTCATTCTCTATCATTTATGCATGAGTAGCTAAATTAGTTGAATGGGTTGAGAAGCAATTAGCTAGCATAACGAAGGAATCTTCATTCTTTGCAATTATCTTATTTATGTATGCTTCATTCGTCGCTAAGATATACTCGGGAGGGTAGTCTAAAGACAGGATCTAGACTTGGGAAGGTCAGGTCAGAATCTAGGTTTGGAAGAACCAGATTAGAATGCATAACCGGGAGATAGGCGCTTAGGAATGAGCACTATTTGTTATTAACGCATCGCATGCATCTTAGCGATAAGATATGATTGTATGCGGTCACCTTGCTTTCATGCATTTTGCATCAACGCATAGGACAAAAGTAGAGACTTAGGGATAAGCTCTATGGACATTTTGCATTCAACACATGCGTCCTAGACTTAGGAGCATCGCATTTACATTGGGAGATGATTTGTTGTGCATGGTTGTAGCATGATCGCATAGTTTTACGTATTCCCGAGTAACGCTAGCTAAAGATCTTCTCAACCTGTTCATTGCATCTATACTATCTTTCTCAAATCCGCCGCCTTTATTTACTTCTTTTTCATCAACACACCCAACACTTTATTTATTTACTTGGTTACCATAAATTTTTCATAAAAATCACCAACGCAACTATTTTCACAAGTCCCTGTGTTCGACCCTGGACTTACCAGGAAACTCAGAGGAATTTACAGTTGAATTCCGTTGGGGAAACTTGAGTGCACAACACAAATCCATCAACGCATATCAGCCATATTTTCACTTAACAAAATAACGCATCAAGTTTTTGGCGTCATTGCCGAGGACTTCGGGAAAATAGTTTGTTAACGGTAATTTTTGTGATTTCTTTGCAGAACTCTCGATCTCTGGCGAACTACGACCCGGAGATTGAGAGAATGTTTTAAAGGAGACTAAGAGACCGCCAACAACAACCACAATTCGACAAAGAAGAGATGGCGGAGCAGCCTGGAAATGGAGCACCAAACAACAACAATGTCATGGCAAATTTGATTCTGTTGGCAAACGATCGCAATAGGCCCATTAGGGACTATGCATCACCAAACCTCTATGATTTCTCTCCGGGAATCATGAGCCTCGACGGAATAAGATTTAAAATTGAAACCGGTGATGCTACAGATGATCCAGGCTGCAGGTCAATTCCGGAGGAAGGCTCGTGGCGAGGATCCCGCACGCCACATCCGAAGTTTTATTGAAATCTGCAATACTTTTTGGTTCCCGAACATCTCTGCTAAAGAAGTTAACTAACATTGTTCCCATTTTTCTCTCTGTGTATCAAGCTAGGAAATGGGCTTATTCGCTCGAACAGGAGAGATCACTTCTAGGGAGCAAGTGGTGGAGAAGTTTTTATGAAAAGTATTTTCCACCTACCGAAAACGCAAGACGAAGAAAGCTTATTACAAATTTTGAACAAGACATGGACGAATTGCTCAGCGATGCTTAGGCGAGGTTTAAAAGATTGGTCTGGGATTGTCCGCATAATAGGTTACCAGACTGCCTACAAATGAAAATTTTCTATCACGGTTTGAATCTCGCTTCGCAGACCGCTGCCAATGCGGTAGCCACTGGTGTTCTGCTTGAAAAAACTTATGTTGAGGCGAAAAATATTCTAGACCGCATCTCTAAAAACCAGGAAGACTGGAGGAAGAACGACCAGAGATTGAGACTCAAAGATTCCGACATAAATAACAGTGCCATTGTTTCATTACAAAACCAAATGACCGCAATGATGAATTTGATTCAAGGAATGGAAATCAGCAGCCCAACACCGCAAGGTGGGCAAATCAACACCATAAGTCAAAACATAGCAAGGTGCGCGACTTGCGGTGATGGGCATGCGATGGAAGGTTGCACGCAAAATCCACAGTTTATATATTTTATAAAGAATAATCCATTTTCAAACACTTACAACCCCGGGTTGAGAAACCATCCCAATTTTTCCTGAAAGAATCCACAACAAAATTTTCAATCTGTGGTGCAAAAAGAAGGGCCACCAGGATTCTTTCAACGCAACAACGGTCAAAAGAGCAACCAAGCAAGTAGCTCACAACAACCAATGCAATCTTCCTCTCTAGAGAGCCTATTGAAGCAATATATAGAGAAGAACGAGACAGTGCTTCCGAGTCAGGCTACGTCCATTCGCAACCTCGAATTGCAAATGGGCCAAATTGCGAGTGAGCTGAAGAGTCGACCGCAAAGGGCGTTGCTAAGTTCAACCATGCAACCCAGGGGGATCAGGTAAGGAGCAATGTCAGGTTGTGACATTGCGTAGTGGAAAGATTGTGGAGGGGGAAAAGAAGGATCAGAGTAGAACAACTTCCATCGCAACTGAGCCTGAGATTGCGGTAATGCAAGAAGAAGAAAGAGAAAATGAAGCAGTAGAACCTGAGGTTGCGTCGACCTCAAAGTCAAATGAAACGGGAACCGTGAAAGTTCAGTTACCACCCTTCCCACAGAGACTAAGGAAGAAGAAAAATAAAGAGGTACAGTACCAACGCTTCTTATCTGTGTTAAAGCAATTACATGATAATATTCCTTTCAGTGAAGCGATTGAGGAAATGCCTGCCTATGCCAAGTTTCTAAAGGACATGGTAACTAAGAAGAGGGACACTGGAAAATTTGCCACGGTGGCATTAACACAAAGTTCCAAATCCATAATCCCACCGAAGATAAGCGATCCTGGGAGCTTCACTATTCCTTGCTCCATAGGAGAACTCTATATTGGGCAAGCCCTGTGTGACTTGGGCGCAAGCATAAATTTGATGTCGCTGTAATCTTTCGACAATTAAATGTGGGACAACTTGTGCCCACCTCTATGACTCTCCAATTGGCTGACAGATCTCTGGTTCATCTAGAAGGTAAGGTGAAGGATGTGTTGATCACGATTAATAAATTTATTTTGCCAGCTGACTTCATCATCATAGATTATGAGGCCGACAAGGATGTACCCATCATTTTGGGGCGACTTTTCCTATCAATGGGTCATGCTCAAATTGATGTACACAAGGGAGAAATCACTTTAAGCATAAACAGACAGAAGCTCAAATTTAATATAATTCGTGCCATGAAATTCCCAGATGAGGAAGACCTACAAGATTCTGATGATGACCTGAATTTGATTGAAGAAGAAAATTCTGATGAAGAGTGTGAAGAAGGGGATGCCAATGCATCCGTAGCTACTTGCAATGCGACCGTAGCAAAAACAAACAAAGAAGAAGGAATGATTGCCACGTAAGAAGAAGAGCCAAAAGAAGAAAGAAAAATAACGCAACCTTCCCTCGTAGAACCACCAACACTTGAACTGAAAACCCTACCAACCCATTTGAAGTACGCATTTCTGGGGCAGAGTGAGAAGTTGCCAGTGATAATTTCCTCTGCGCTCAACGAAGAACAAGAGAATGTGTTGATGAACATTCTCAAGAAACATGTACGAGCAATTGGCTGGACGCTCGCTGACATCAGAGGAATTAGCCCCATGTACCACATGCACCACATTCGTCTTGAGGACAACCACAAAGCAACAACTGAAAATCAATGTAGACTTAACCCTGCGATGAAGGAGGTCGTCAAGAAGGAAATTATCAAGTGGCTGGATGCGAGCATTATCTATCCCATTGCAGATAGCAAGTGGGTCAGCCCCGTGCAATGTATGCCGAAGAAGGGTGAAATGACGGTAGTTGCAAATGAGAACAATGAATTAATACCGCAAAGAACCATCACTAGAAACCGCATATGCATGGACTACCGCAAGTTAAATGCGGCCACAAAGAAAGATCACTTCTCTCTGTCATTCATTGATCAAATGCTGGACAGACTAGCAGGAAATGATTTTTACTACTTCTTGGATAGGTATGCTGGATATAATCAAATCATGATAGCTCCTGAAGATCAAGACAAGACCACATTCACCTGCCTATATGGGACATTCGCTTTTCGTTGCATGCCATTTGGCCTCTGTAATGCGCCGAGCACATTCCAGAGATATATGATGGCAATCTTTTCAGATTTTCTTGAGGATTCAGTGAAAATATTTATGGATGACTTCTCCATTTGTGGGAACACTTATGAAGTCTGCCTGGCCAATTTGGAGAAAATTTTGAAGAGATGTGAAGAGACAAACCTACTGCTCAACTCGGAAAAATGTCACTTCATGGTGAAAAAGGATATCTTGTTGGGACACAAGGTCTCCCGAGAAGGGTTGGAAGTGGACAAAGCAAAGATTGAACCAATTGAAAAACTCCCACCTTCAACCAGCATGAAGTCTGTGCGAAGCTTCTTGGGGCATGCTGGATTCTATAGACGATTTGTCAAGGACTTTTCTAAGATTGCTCGACCATTGAGTGCGTTGCTAGAGGCGGACATAAAATTTGAGTTTGACAAAAATTGCCTCAACACATTCAGAGTTTTAAAAGATGCTCTGATTACTGCGCCCATCTTGATTGCGTCGGATTGGACAATGCCATTTGAAATCATGTGCGATGCAAGTGGGTATGCGATGGGGGCTGCATTAGCGCAAAAGAAGAAAACTATTTTGCACCTCATCGCATATGCGAGTAAAACTCTAAACTCTGCTCAAATAAATTATACCACCATTGAGAAATAACTCCTGGCTGTGATTTTTGCATTGGAGAAATTCAGGGCATATCTGTTGGAAACCAAGGTACTTATTCACACTGATCACTCGACAATCAAATATTTAATGACAAAGAAGGACGCAAAGCCGAGGTTGATCAGATGGTTCTCCTCCTTCAAGAATTTGATATCGAGATAATTGATCGAAATGGGATAGAGAATCAGGTTGCGGATCACTTGTCCAGATTGGAAGATCCCGAGGTTGAACGCAATGAATCTGAAGTGAGTGCTATATTTTCGAACGAGCAGCTGTTCCACATAGAAAAATTATCCTAGTATATGGACATCGTCAATTATTTGGTTTGTGAACAATTTCCTAAAGATTACGCCTACCATCAATAGAAGAAGCTCAAGCATGAATGCAAACATTATTATTGGGATGAGTCGAATCTGTATAGAAAAGGTACAGACCAAATCATTCGACTATGCGTACCAAATGCCGCTCAACAATGCATATTGTCACAATACCACGATTCGCCATATGGAGGGCACTTTGGAGGCCAATGCACTGCAGCCAAAGTTTTGCAAAGTAGATTCTTTTGGCCTTCATTATTTAAGGATGCTGCTGACTACGCAATGAAATGTGATCGGTGTCAACACACCAGCAACATTTCATGAAAGAACGCAATGGTAATGAACACTATCTTGGATCTGAAATTATTTGATGTCTGAGGGATTGATTTCATGGGACCATTTTCTTCTTCGCATGGCAAGCATTATATCTTATTGGCCGTCGATTACGTTTCCAAGTGGGTAGAGGCAATTGCATGCGCCGCAAGTGATGTAGCGGTAGTCTTCTAGTTCCTCAAGAAAAATATTTTCACTCGTTTTGGCACTCCTCGTGCCATCATAAGTGATGAAGGATCACACTTTGTCATGATGAAGGATCACACTTTGTCAATCAATATAAATGAGCTACTGCGCAAATACAATATCCTCCACAAGGTGGCCAACGCATATCATCCGCAAACGAATGGTCAGGCTGAAGTGTCTAATGGAGAAATTAAGTTGATACTTGAGAAGGTGGTTGTTCGTTGCATCGTGATTCGAGCAGGGAGTGTATTGTATAAAATAAGTTGGAAAAATAAGTGCCAAGTATAAATGGTGTGTTGATGCCATAATCCGTTTAAATAGTTGTAACACGTTGCTGTGTTAGGGATATGCAATCGGAACGCACGACACTCCTATTAATAATGTTTAAGATTTCCTAAATCAGACCCAAGTATAAATCTAATATAGGTTCCTGGCAAGTATAGGGTCGAACTCAGGGATTCAGTTAAACAAACACAGACCTTGCGTTGTATCTAATGTAGGGGTTTTCCTAAATATATGAAGAGAAATGTGTTATTTACACTAAAGTGTTGTGCCTGTGCAAGGAGATACAAAAGAGTTGAGTGGTGAGTGATGGATCATGCGAAAATAGAGTTTAATGTAAATGGTATGCATCAGTCTAAGATGAGTGTACACAAACAGAATGTGATGTGGATGAGATGGAATGATTTGCTTATCTTTTTTCATGCGTTAGACTTTACTCAATATTTCTTAATGCGAATAACATACAAAGCCTATCTCTAAGATGCATGTGTCTAATACAGAATGCAATAAACACTAGTAAGTTATCTCTAGCTATACTAGGCGTCCTACTTGATGCAGCTTAGTTATTCTCTTGAATAATCTAAGTTAAAGATGCTTTTACCAAGTGATCAAGTTGGCTTAAGCGTTGAAATGAAATTTTGCATAAAGTATAAATGCATTCAACATGAACAAGAAATAAACAAAGGCAAAAATGTGATGGATCAAATATATGAATTTTATAAAGAAGCAAATTGTCTTTACAAGAGCAATATTCAATCAAGTGAAATGAAAGCGATAAATGAGATGAAGGAAACTGAGTCAAGCCGTAGAGTACAATCTCTTGTATCTCTTTGGCTCAATTCTGTTGTGTACAATCACTTGTATAGGAAGAGGACGAAGTGTCTTTCTCAAGCTTGGCTTCCTCCGCTCCCTGACTGGAAGTGGTGGTGGTTCTCAACCCTTCTGATCGTCTTGGCACCACAGCACAACTTAAACTATGACTACACTAATTACAGAGAGTAAGGATCCTGATAATTTCTTAACTGAATAATTTTTCTAACTACGAACTTTAGAGGGATTTCATCTATTTATAGGCGTGTGTCATGTCCACTTGGTGAATGGGCAGCATTAAAGTCCATATCCTGGTCAGCATTAAAGTCCATGCCCTGGTCAGCCGTCTGACTCTCAGAAGCTTTTCAGATGCCGCCTGTTGCTTGGAAGTTTTTCAGACGTCACCTGCAGCAGGTGCCCATACTTGCAAGTGGTGACGTGATACAATCAGCCTGGATCAATGAATCTTCTCTGCGTTGAATTCCCTCCGACGCATGGCCCATGCGTTAGAGCTTTCCCTACGGCACTTCTCTAATGTGTTAGCATTAATCCTCGTGTCGAAGTCCTGCAGTACAATGCGTCAGCGCCGCGATATTTAGTAATAAAACTTATTTTGCATGAGTTTGCTAATGTTTAAATAATTCCATGCGTTTCTACTAAAAATGAGGAGAATTTATCATTAAAAACCTTAGTTGTTCAACTTAACAGCAAAAATAACTTGTATTTCTACAAGTTATCACCACCCCCAAATTTGAACAATGTTTGTCCTCAAGCATTCCAAAATAATTCTTTGTTATCTCCTTTGTCTTAATTGTGCAGAGTTCGTCTCTCATCATAATCATTCATAAGCTTAAGATAAGAGTTTGGAAAATGTAACTCAGATTGACTCTTTTCTAAAAGGACAAATGTTGAGTTTCAGATGTAGCAGGCCTTTTATCAACAACTCCTTTCATTTCTCAAAACATTCTCGTTTTTTTCTAAACCAACAATGCATTAGATGTTCTTTTTAAGATAATTGCCGGATAAAAAGAAAAACAATTATGAATTTTTACTTACCCATGCGTTGTTCCAGGTGTGCCACTTTCATTTTGGCTTGCCCCCACGGGTGTCATGCGAACATCCAACTACGGGTGAGAACCCTTCACAACTAAACTCACATCTAATATTCATGCGTTTCAAGATTTAATTTCTTCAAACTAGATAGAGGAGTTCTATGGGACGCGTTGGTCTAGGAGCCTTAACTTCGTTTTGGCTTGCCCCCACGGGTGTCATGCGAGCATCCAACTACGGCTAAGTTCCTTTTCCAACTTAACTCATGCCATTTTAAGGTTTTTTTCTATTGAAGTAAAGACAGAGGAGATGCGTTTAACATTTTTCTTATTTTGTTCCCTTTTCTTTATGTACTCTTTGATGCGTCTTAACTCGAATTTCCCTCATCCCCAAATTTGGAGATGAGCTATACTCATCCCAAATTTGGAAACGAGCTAAATCCTCATTGCTAAAAGAGAAACAAAATTTCAAAAAGGCTTTGAGATTCTGAAAGGAGTTTAAGACTTGAAGCTTGCATGCGTTAGAAAGTAAACTTAGTCTTTTTAGAGAAGTTCAGTCCTTGTTGATTTTCCTAACGCCTACTCTATACTTATAAATTTCATATAGGTGATATCATTACGGTCAGGCAATGCACAAGACTTAGAAAATATCTAAAGAACAAAAATAAAGTATGCTAAGGTCAAACACAAGGAACAAAATGATAGGAATTTCTCATTAGTTTTCATAGATTCACACGAAGTAAACAAACAAGTCAAGCAAATACAAAAGAATATCAATTAAATCAAAATACAAAAATAACCCAACACTCCAAAACTCTATTGTGCTGGTGTGTCATCTCTGCGTTCTTCTCCAGGGTCTTCATCCATAAATCGCAGAGGGTTTCTAAGATGGGCAGGCAGTGGAGGCAGAGCAACTGTACCAACAATGACTCTGAATGATAGTTTATTATGTAACCGATTATATTACGAAATTTGTCTTGCATTCGTCTTGTTTTGTTAGGCCTTTATATATATATCCTGATTACTCATGATTGTTTTGGAGACCTCGGATGACGCAGACAATGGCCATCAAGCTGAATATTCTCATACTAATAAAAGTTTTCAACTCTTCTAAATCAGCGTTGCGTCGAGGTGGGGTTGGTTCTTCATTTCTTCCAACTGGGTCTTCAAAATTTGCTGTGATGGTCAATCCTAACCCAGTTGGTTCAAAGATTATTGGATGAGGCACAAAATTGGGAATTGGACTTAGTGAGGGCGAAGGAAGAGAGTAAGGGATGTCTTCATCCATATGAGTTGGTTCTTGGTGCGTTTGTTTAGGACTCCCTTCTGGCAGGGCCAATGGTGAGTCATGGAGAGTAAGGTTGAGGATTGGTTGCGCTTCTTCACCCGGAAGTTCAAGCTCAGCTTCATATTCTTCATGCTCTGAAGCTTCATTACTGTGTTCAACAATCTGGACGCATCTTCTTTTGGGGGTGCGTTTTGATGATCGAGGCTTGGTTGCCACTTCCTTGGTAGGCAAGGCAGGTTGATGCGGCGAACCGCGAAGTAGATGCCTTACTAACTTTATATCTATCAAGCCATCAATATCTTCATGAGCATCCCCTAGAGGGATGCCCCCGCATTCACACAATGCACAGATTAGCCATGGGAAGTATAGTTGCCCTCTTGGTTTGGTCTTGATGGCCTTGATATGATCCTTTATTATTCTTCCAACGTCTAAAGGGATGTATTGCATGACGCAATAGGTAGCCAGGACGCGTTCATTTGACAATGTTTCATCATGCGTTGTAGGCATGATGCTTCTTCTGATCAAGTAGTACCATAAATTCGCGTCTGGAGTTAAGTTCCTGGAAGTTAGCATCTTTGCTCCGTTTCTAGAAGTTTGCCACTTGCTTCTAGGTTTGGCTACCATTCTTAACAAATCTTCCAATTGACTTGGCGTTGATGCGATTACCTTCTGCATCCAAATTACTATCAATGTTCGTTGATCTTTTAGGCTGAGAAGCGTACTAATACCCCATCAACAAAGGCTATGTTCTTCTCCATGTCAAACTCGTTGTTGTAGAACATGCGAACAAGGTTAGGCAAAATACGTGTGTGCCCAACGCAGAATTGACTCCACCCCAATGCGTTTATTGTTTTCGTTATGTATATAGGCAGTGGGTGGCGCTCGAGAAAGAAACCCTTTTCTACAAGTATATCACTAAATTGACGCTTTCTTTTTG
>NC_052349.1:57970111-58024426 GCF_009727055.1 Benincasa hispida
TAGAGAAATGAGGAAGAAGAAGGAAATGAACCGTTCGATCGTTTTATAGGCTGAGAAAGGGTTAGTGGGCTAACGTCTGGCGACGCCTGACATCTTGAATGATCTGATTGATTGGATTTCCAATCCGAACCCCAAGATGGGGAATTCTAGAGTACACCACTGGGCAGATCCGGATAAACGGTCCCAGTGTGAGAAGAACGGAGAGGCTAGGTTTTTTTTTCTTTTTCGTTTCAGAGAGTTCGATAGAGAAATGAGGAAGAAGAAGGAAATGAACCGTTCGATCGTTTTATAGGCTGAGAAAGGGTTAGTGGGCTAACGTCTGGCGACGCCTGACATCTGTAATAAATGTAAAGCTGAAGGGACGTCTTGGGTTTCTAAGCACTCGAGTGCTTTTGTATTCTCAAGACGCATCCCTTTATCTGGGCCATGCATTGGACTTGAGTCTAACGTGTCCGTTATTCCCAACTCAATTATACACAACTTTTAAAAAAGAAAACAAGTAAAATTTCTAATTTATGAAGGCAGAAACAAAGAACAATCAATCTTGAAATCATAGGCAGACAAACAAACCAACAAACTCAAACGCATTATAAAATGCAGAATGCAAGCGTCCCTGGAATATATGGCGATGCAAACGCAGGGATACGTCGACGCGGACCTCAGCTGGCTTTACGTAGTGCGAAAGATGACTTTTGACGTTCTAGTCCATCTTCAAAGTATGGCTTTACTCTTTGGCCATTTACTTTGAATGCGTTGGTGTCATCCTCTTGTATTAATTCTACTGCTCCATATGGAAAGATTGTCATAATGATAAAGGGTTCTAACCACCTGGATTTTAACTTCCCTGGAAACAAACGTAGACGTGAATTAAACAATAGAACTTTTTGGCCAATAACAAGTTCTTTCTTACTGATGCATTGGTCATGCCAATGCTTTGTCTTCTCTTTGTATAGCTTGTTTTTCTCGTACGCTTTCAATCGCCACTCCTCGAGCTCATTGAGCTGAAGTTTGCATTGAGTGCCCGCGGCGTCCAAGTTCATGTTTAGCTACTTAACTGCCCAAAACACCTTGTGCTCCAACTCTAAAGGTAAGTGACAAGCTTTTCTAAATACAAGAGAGTATGGAGACATACCTATAGGGGTTTTATAAGCAGTCCTGTAAGCCCAGAAAGCTTCATCCAGCCTCTGTGCCCAGTCCTTCCACGTTGCATTAATGATTTTCTCCAGGATAGATTTGATTTCTCGATTGGAAACTTCCGCTTGACCATTTGTTTGTGGGTGGTAGACAGTAGCGATCTTGTGCCTAACATTATATTTTGCAAGTAATTTAGAAATGATGCGATTAATGAAGTGTGTAGCTTCGTTGCTTATCAAGGCTCTTGGCGTTCTAAATGTGCCTGAAAATGTTCCTGGTAAGAAACTTGGAAACAGTGGACTCATCATTCCTAGCACATGCTACTTCTTCTACCCATTTTGACACATAGTCTACTGCAAGCAAGATATACTGTTGGCCGTAGGACAAGGGAAAAGGTCCCATAAAATCAATACCCCAAACATCAAACAACTCAACTTCGAGAATATTGTTCAAGGGTATTGCGTCCTTTGAAGAAATATTCCCGGTGCGTTGGCAGGGGTCACAATTACGAACAAACTCCCNGCTCAGTCCTTCCATGTTGCATCGACAACCTTCTCCAGGATAGATTTGATTTCTCGATTGGATACTTTCGCTTGACCGTTTATTTGTGGGTGGTAGGCAGTAATGGTTTTGTGCCTAACATTATATTTTGCAATTAATTTAGAAATGATACGATTAATGAAGTGCGTACTTTCATCGCTTATCAGGGCTTTTGGCATTCCAAATCGCGTGAAAATGTTCCTAGTAAGAAACTTGGAAATAGTGGACGCATCATTCCTAGCATAGGCTACTGCTTCTACCCATTTTGACACATAGTCTACTGCAAGCAGGATATACTGTTGGCCGCAGGACAAGGGAAAAGTCCCATAAAATCAATACCCCAAACATCAAACAGCTCAACTTCGAGAATATTGTTCAAGGGCATTGCATCCCTTGAAGAAATATTTTCAGTGCATTGGCAGGGGTCACAATTACGAACAAACTCCCTTGCGTCTTTGAAGAGGGTGGGCCAGAAGTATCCGCTCTGAAGGATCTTCGCAGCGGTTTTCTGCCCACCAAAATGCCCTCCGTAAGGAGAGTCATGACACTCAGCTAAGATGTGTTATGTCTCCTCCTCTGAAACACATCGACGCATTATGGAGTCAGGGTCTTGCTTATATAGAAACGGTTCATCCCAAAAATAAAACTTGTTGTCATGTATTAACCGTTTCTTTTACTGAGAGTTGAAGTTCCCAGGGAATTGGTTGGTAGTTAAGTAATTGACAATGTCCGCATACCAAGGTTCCTTGCCTTCAACTCTGAACAAGTTTTCATCAGGGAATGCGTCCTTGATTTCACTTTCTTGATCTTGCATTTCTTAATGTTCTAGCCTGGACAGATGGTCAGCCACCTGGTTCTCGGTTCCCTTTCTGTCCTGAATATCTATATCAAACTTCTGTAACAGTAGCACCCATCTTATCGATCTTGGCTTCGCGTCTTTTTTACTCATCAAGAATTTTATGGCTGAGTGATCGATATATATGGTGGCTAACGCACCAACTAGGTAAGACATAAACTTTTCAATACCAAATACTATAGCCAACATTTCTTTTTCAGTAGTGGCGTAGTGTTCCTAAGAGTCATTTAGTGTTTTGGACGTGTAAGAGATGAGATGTATTAAATTTCCCTTCTTTTGCCCTAATATTGTTCCTACTACCACATCACTCACGTCGAACATGAGAATAAAGCGTTGCGTCCAGTCCGGTGCTATTAGTACTGGAGCTGTCGTCAACGCATACTTCAAGGTTTCAAATGCGTCAGTGCAGTCTTCATTAAGATCATAGGGTCGGTTCACCTCTAGTAATACGCTCAGAGGTCGCACAATCTGAGAGAATCCTCTAACGAACCGTCTATAGAAGCCAACATGCCCTAGAAAACTTCGTAAAGTTTTAACATTTGATGGTGGTAGAAGTTTTGCTATGACATCTATTTTTGCTTTATCTACTTCCAGGCCAGCCTTAGATACTTTGTGCTCTAAGACAATTCCTTCAGTCACCATGAAGTGACATTTCTCCCAATTCAGCACCAAGTTTGTTTCCTCGCATCGAGCAAGAACGGCCTCCAAATTATCTAGGCATGATTGGAATGAGTCTCCAAAGACTAAAAGATCATCCATGAAGACTTCAACGGTCTTTTTTAGGAAGTTAGAGAAGATAGCCATCATACATCTTTGAAATGTCCCAGGTGCGTTACACAGCCCAAAGGGCATGCGTCTGAATGCAAATGTTCCAAAGGGACAGATAAATGTTGTCTTCTCCTGATCTTCTAAATCTATCAAAATCTGGTTATAACCAGAGTATCCATCAAGAAAGCAATAAAATTCTTTGCCCACAAATCTGTCAAGCATTTGATTGATGAAAGGAAGGGGGAAATGGTCTTTTTTAGTTGTCACATTGAGATTCATGCAATCCATACAGATGCATCAACCTGTGACAGTCCTCGAGGGTATGAGTTCATTATTATTGTTGACTATCACATTCGTTCCCTCTTTCTTGGGAACGCATTGGACTAGATTTACCCAACTACTGTCGAATATAGGATAGATGACTCCCGTGTCCAACCATTTTAAAATTTCTTTCTTGACCACTTATTTCATTATGGGGTTCAGTTTTCTTTGAGGCTCGATTGACCCCGACTTCCCTTCTTCCAGCCTAATCTTATGCATGCAATAAGATGGACTAATACCACGAATATCTGCAAGCGTTCAGCCTATTGCACGCTTGTGCTTTTTCAGCATCTACAAGAGAGATTACTCGTTGGGCTCTGTAAGATTTGCGGAAATCAAGTAAAGTGTTGTTGGTTCTAAGGAATGCGTATTTCAGGTGTCTAAGCAACTTTTTCAACTTGAGTTCTGGTGGTTTCTCAAATGATGGACGCGTTGGTTTTGTCTGCCACTCACTCAGACTTGGTAGCTCTGATTCTTTCAGGTTCTCCAACGCGAGGACCTCACATACATGGGTCTTTTTTTCAAGCAACTCAATACTGTTTAGTTGACAATCTTCACTATCTAGGAACTTCAATGCGTTGAGCACATTAAACTTTACCTCTTGATTATCTACGGCATAGTCAATTCGCCTTTATGCACGTCAATTAAAACTTTCCCAATAGCTAGGAAGGGGCGTCCAAGAATAATTGGTACCTCCCTATCTGCTTCATAGTCCAAGATAATAAGGTCTGCTGGGTATATGAAGTTGTCAACCTTTACTAGAATGTCTTCAATCTTTTCTTCTGGGTACTTAATTATTCTGTCAGCAAGCTGAAGAGTAATAAAAGTGGGTTGTGCTTCGCCAATTCCCAGTTTCTTAAAAATTGAGAGTGGCATGAGATTAATGTTGGCTCCCAAATCGTACAACGCATGACCCACATCCAATCCTCTTATCGAGCAAGTAACTGTGAAGCTCTTAGGGTCCTTCTGCTTCTTTGGTAGACTGTTGCTTACTAACGCATTGCACTCCTGCATTAGCACGATTACGTCCTTCTCACTGACTCTTCTTTTCTTTGTCAATAAGTCCTTCAAAATTTTGACATATTTTGGCATCTGCTTCAAGGACTCTATAAGTGGAATGTTGATATGCAACTGCCTTAGGAGTTCAAGAAACCGCTTGAATTGTTGTTCATCATTCTTCTTCATCAGACGCCTAGGGAATGGTGCATTCAGCGGCACCTCAAGCTTTCCCGCGTTGGACGTACTGAGTTCTGAATGGCTTGTAGTCTCAGGCGTTCTTTCTTCTTGATCCATTGAACGTGTGATGCGTTCTTTCGAAGGACTGCTATTTCTTGGATTCATTTTTCTTTCTTCAAGAGCTTTTCCACATCGCAATGTCACCGCGTGACATTGCTTCTTCCCATTGTTATTCCCAGGTGTTTCAGTATTGCTAGGTAGAACTCCAGGCTGCCTGCTTTTCAACTCGCTCGCTATCTGCCCTACCTGGATTTCCAGGTTTCTAAGACGCCTGGCTCTTCAGTAGTGCGTCATTCTGGGCTATGTATTCCTTCAATAGGATCTCAAGCGGAGATCCTGAGCTCTACGATTATCCTTCTCTATTAAAGGGTTGTTGATGTGGCTGATGCGTTTGTTGAAATGCAGGCGGCGATCTATTCCTTTGCTGTTGGTTCGCCCATGGGTGGTGCTTCTGATGATTTCCTCCTGTTCAAGAAAGATTTGGATGGTTTCTCCATCCAGGATTATATGTATTAGAAAATAGTTTGTTTTTAATGAAACATACTAACTGAGGATTCTGTGGGCAATCCGCATAGAAGTGAGGATATCTACAACCCACACAGCTAACCATGTGTTGCCCAAACGCCTCTACCTGATTCACCTTCTGCTCATTTGATGCGTTTTCAAGAGTTATGTTCTGCAAAAGGTTGGTCATCATAGCCACTTGAGCTGAAAGTGTGGCTATTGCGTTGGAATCGATAGAATTAACGTTCTAAGATCTCTTCTTCCTGTCAGCTCTTCCATCATATGTATCGTCCACCCATTCCATGTTGTGCTTAGCAATGCGGTCTAATATTTCTTTAGCCTCAATGTAAGATTTGTCCATAAGTCCACCAGCCGCTGCTGCGTCTTTTGCCATCTGTGATGCTCTATTCAATCCTCCATAAAACGTCTCCATTTGGATAGTTAGTGGTAGTCCATGGTTCGAGCAATTCTTGACCAAACCCTTAAAACGCTCCTATGCGGCGCTTAAGGATTTAGCTTCTTCTTGTTCAAAGTTCATAATCTCTCGATGCCTCCTCACGTTGGTGGTAGATGGGAAGTATTTTTGCATAAATGTTTCCACCAACTTCTCCCAGGTGGTGATTTCACCAGGCTCCAATGAGCTCACCCATTGTTTTGCTTCATCACACAAAGAATAGGGGAACAAAGATAGCCTAATCGCCTCTGGGGTGATTCCAGGAATCACAAATGAATTACACGTTTCCAGGAAACGCTTCACGTGGGCGTGAGGATCTTCACCACGAACACCCCCAAATTGTCTAGCTGTCTGAAGCATTTGGAGCATTACAGATTTCATCTCGAACCTGGTCATGTCTAGCATTGGGTAGATGATTCTTGGAGAAAAATCATACAGTACAGGGGATGCGTACTCTCTCATAGAACGCGTGCTACTATTCGCCATGAGGATTGGATTCTGTGTAGCATGAGCTAATTGCTGAGCTAGTTGCTGATTTGCCTGTTCTTCCGCCATTGCTCGTTGCCTGTTCTATTGTCTGAGAAATTGTTGCCTCAACCTTCGATGACGGTTAGATCGGTTCCTACGCCGGAAGGTCCTTTCAATCTCAAGGTCGTATATGAGTTCATGAGTGTTGTCCCTGCTCATAAACGTTCACAAGCTTAGACTTAGCTTGTAATACTCCTTCAAACGAAGTGTTCCTACAACAGATACAAACGAAATTTCTGGTTAGTCTTGTTTCTGAATCCCCGGCAACGACGCCAAAAACTTGTTCGTTGCTATCGTGATTTGAGCAGAGAGTATATTGTATAAAATAAGTTGGAAAAATAAATGCCAAATATAAATGGTGTGTTGATGCTGTAATGCGTTTAAATAGTTGTAACACGTTGCTGCGTTAGGGATATGCAATCGGAACGCACGACACTCCTATTAATAACATTTAAGATTTCCTAAACCAGACCCAAGTATAAATCTAATTTAGGTTCCTGGCAAGTCTAGGGTCGAACTCAGGGATTCAGTTAAACAAACACAGACCTTGCGTTGTATCTAATGTAGGGGTTTTCCTAAATATATGAAGAGAAATGTGTTATTTACACTAAAGTGTTGTGCCTGTGCAAGGAGATACAAAAGAGTTGAGTGGTGAGTGATGGATCATGCGAAAATAGAGTTTAATGTAAATGGTATGCATCAGTCTAAGATGAGTGTACACAAACAGAATGTGATGTGGATGAGATGGAATGATTTGCTTATCTTTTTTCATGCGTTAGACTTTACTCAATATTTCTTAATGCGAATAACATACAAAGCCTATCTCTAAGATGCATGTGTCTAATACAGAATGCAATAAACACTAGTAAGTTATCTCTAGCTATACTAGGCGTCCTACTTGATGCAGCTTAGTTATTCTCTTGAATAATCTAAGTTAAAGATGCTTTTACCAAGTGATCAAGTTGGCTTAAGCGTTGAAATGAAATTTTGCATAAAGTATAAATGCATTCAACATGAACAAGAAATAAACAAAGGCAAAAATGTGATGGATCAAATATATGAATTTTATAAAGAAGCAAATTGTCTTTACAAGAGCAATATTCAATCAAGTGAAATGAAAGCGATAAATGAGATGAAGGAAACTGAGTCAAGCCGCAGAGTACAATCTCTTGTATCTCTTTGGCTCAATTCTGTTGTGTACAATCACTTGTATAGGAAGAGGACGAAGTGTCTTTCTCAAGCTTGGCTTCCTCCGCTCCCTGACTGGAAGTGGTGGTGGTTCTCAACCCTTCTGATCGTCTTGGCACCACAGCACAACTTAAACTATGACTACACTAATTACAGAGAGTAAGGATCCTGATAATTTCTTAACTGAATAATTTTTCTAACTGCAACTGGAGGGACTTCATCTATTTATAAGTGTTGGTCATGTCCACTTGGTAAATGGGCAACATTAAAGTCCATATTCTAGTCAACATTAAAGTCCATGCCTTGGTCAGCCACCTGACTCTCGGAAGCTTTTCAGACGCCGCCTGCTGCAGGTGCCCATACTTGCAAGTGGTGACGTGACACAATCAGCCTGGATCAATGAATCTTCTTTGCGTTGAATTCCCTCCGACGCATGGTCCATGCGTTAAAGCTTTCCCTGCGGCACTTCTCTAATGCGTTAGCATTAATCCTCGTGTTGAAGTCCTGTAGTACAATGCGTTAGCGCCGCAATATTTAGTAATAAAACTTCTTTTGCATGAGTTTGCTAATGTTTGAATAATTCCATATGTTTCTACTAAAAATGAGGAAAATTTATCATTAAAAACCTTAGTTGTTCCAACTTAACTGCAAAAATAACTTGTATTTCTACAAGTTATCAGTGGTAAAACCTTCGCGGAAAGATTGGGCGATGAAGCTTGATGATGTGTTATGGGCATATCGGACCGCATTTAAAACACCAATGGTATGTCCCCCTATGTGTTGGTATTTGGCAAGGCATGTCATTTGCCTTTGGAGCTGGAGTATAAAGTATTGTGGGCGGTCAAGAAACTGAATTTTGATTTGAAGAAAGCAGGAGAAGCGCGAAAACTATAGTTGGTCGAGCTAAAAGAATAGAGGGTCAAAACATATGGGAATGCGAAGATTTATAAAGAGCGCACCAAACGCTGGCATGATAAACGCATATGCGCTAGAAACCTCCAAGTTGGGCAAAAGATCTTACTCTTCAATTCAAGATTGCAGTTATTCCCAGGAAAATTAAAATTGCGTTAGTCCGGTCCCTTCATCATCAAAGAAATATTTCCACATGGTGCGGTGGAGTTGATCACCGAGGATGACAGTCGAACATTTAAAGTTAATGGACAATGGATCAAGGCTTATTGCAGCGAAGATTTCCAGCCAGAAACAGTCTCCGCAAAGTTGAAAAGCCAGACTACCTTCTTACATGACTTTTGAACTCTCTTCCCTTCGTCACTTTACTTTTATTCAAGCTATCTGCATCTTACTCATTCTTATAATTTCTCTCTAAAAAAAACGACTTGTTGTTTTGTTTTAAAATCATTTGACCCTCTCTTTGTCTGTTTACAATAATTAAGGCACCGGATTGCGGAGATATTACCAGAAGAAGCAAATGATCTTACTCCATCACCGCAATCCACAAAAGCAAAGATCGCAATGCGGATGACAGCGCATAATTTGGGGGTGTACTCTTCCTTAACTTTAT
Organism: Benincasa hispida; assembly: GCF_009727055.1. Classification (NCBI taxonomy): domain Eukaryota; kingdom Viridiplantae; phylum Streptophyta; class Magnoliopsida; order Cucurbitales; family Cucurbitaceae; genus Benincasa; species Benincasa hispida. Next base: position 57,979,163 of record NC_052349.1, read on the forward strand.
TTCAAATTTTGCACTATCACATTGCATTTTACTTTTCAAAGTTTTATCACCGCATCCTCCTTGATTACCGCAATCATTTGACAAGTAGATAAATTTAATATTTTACCGCATGTTGTTTCTTTACCAAGTATGATTTCCATGATGAAAAATATGCTTCTATGTCTTTCATATTTATCAGAGTTAACTTAATCTTAAGATAGTCACCTCATGAAATATTTCTCGAAGTTAAGGGTTTGCTAGCTTTCTTTCAAACTTTCTTTACAACACATTCTATGTTCATCGCATGACTTATTTTAATTTCTTTTGGCAATGAGGACATTGCCGCATTTTAAATTTGGGGGTGAGGTATTTATTTTCGACCTTGCTATAAAAAAAATGGAGAATAACAACTCCACTATCAACGCAATGGGAAACCCATATTGATAAGAGTTAAGTTGTGAAAGGTACTTATCCGTAGTTGGATGTCCGCATGACACACGTGGGGGCAAGCCAAAATGAAAGTAAGTCACCAGGATCAATGCATAAATCAATGACCGCAACTCCACTGCCAAATCGGTATGAGTCTAGTCTGAGAAAGAGTGCATTGCTCATAGTTGGATGTCCGCATGACATACGTGAGGGCAAGCCAAAACAAAGGCAAGGCACTCGGATCAGCGCAAGCTCAGAAAAAAAAATAGCAATGAAGAAAATTTTTGTGAAAGGATAAATCATTTGACACCCCTGTGGAAAATTTTCTTTTTGAAATAAATCATGCGATGTTCCGGAATTGAGTAAAGTCCTTCTGAAAATTAAGCTTGCAATCCCTAGGTATTAGAAATATTTTAGGAAGAGACTTGAATAAGACTTAAGGAAATTCTGGCATATATGATTTGAACGAAGTATTCTTGAGAAATCTAGGAAAAGAATTTTGTGGTTGACTTTCTAAAGGAATCTTTAGCTTATGCTTGAGGACAAACATTTTTTTAATTTGGGGATGTGATAATGGGCAGAAATGCACATTATCATAGTACTAAAATCTTAAACAATGTTGGATTGCGTTGATGAAATATGTTAAATTGCGTCCATTAAGCATAAATTCTATAATATTACGGTCGCATGTGTCCAACGCATTAGAGCAGTTGATCTTTATATTTTTGTGCAGAATATGAGTTATTATTGCTACTTATTGCACACGAGCTATTGATACGCATCATCCACCATATGGTGTGCAATACCATTAGGTTGAGTCTACAGCCCAAGTTTGCAGCTTGCAATCCTGCGCTAATGCACTTGCGAGCTGTCGTGTATTGTGCTCGCAAACATTCGCCCAAGAAAGAATCACCGCAACTTGGTTAGTGCAACATGGTGGGCGCATCCAGGTGAAGGATAATTAAGAGTGATGGGACAGAAAGCTGACGACAGTCAGATCCAAATTAAGTTGACAGCCGATAACGGTCACGAAGTATATTCAGCTTTATCGGTGACAATTATCTGGCACATCAATTAGGAATTAAAGTTGTCCCATCTGTACAACCGGGAGAGCGAAGCCGCCTTTCACCATGGAAACTCTATAAATACCTAGTGCATTCTTCAAAGAAGGGGTTAAGCGATCGATTAATTCATCACTTTACAAGTTTATGCCTCTGTCCATAGTTTTCTTTTACTTTAAGGAGGACGCGAGGAAGAAAGTGTGCCGGTAGATCGTTCCAGTAAGCTTGGGAAAGCGCAGGAAGCTCCAAGACAGAGAGAGGTCCAACGCCTGCGAAAGCAGGAACATTTGTAGATCAAAATAGAGATTCAATGTAAAAAGCCTCGGTCAGCAAGGAATTGCTACCAGGCTCTCTACCTTTACTTTCTAGTGTCATTTTGTACTCAACTCGTTTATAAGAATGGAATTTCTTTCTCTATATTTGTTCACTCTCTTTCATTTATGCATGAGTAGCTAAATTAGTTGAATGGGTTGAGAAGCAGTTAGCTAGCATAACAAGGGAATCTTCATTCTTTGCGATTATCTTGTTTATGTATGCTTCATTCATCTATTAGAGATACTCGGGAGGGTAGTCTAAAGACAGGATCTAGACTTGAGAAGGTCAGGTCAGAATCTAGGTTTGGAAGAACCAGATTAGAACACATAACCGGGAGATAGGCACTTAGGAATGAGCACTATTTGTTATTAATGCATTGCATGCATCTTAGCGATAAGATATGATTATATGCGGTCACCTTGCTTTCATGCATTTTGCATCAACACATAGGACAAGAGTAGAGACTTAGGGATAAACTCTATGAACATTTTGCATTCAACACATGCGTCCTAGACTTAGGAGCATCGCATTTACATTGGGAAATGATTTTCTGTGCATGGTCGTAGCATAATCGCATAGTTTGACGCATTCCCGAGTAACGCTAGCTAAAGATCTTCTCAACTTGTTCATCGCATACTCATTGCATCTATCAACGCAACTATCTTTCTCAAATCCTCCACCTTTATTTACTTCTTTTTCATCAACACAACAACACACCCAACACTTTATTTATTTACTTGGTTACCACAAAGTTTTCATAAAAATCACCAATGCAACTATATTCACAAGTCCTTGTGTTCGACCTTGGACTTATCAGGAAACTCAGAGGAATTTACACTTGAATTCCACTGAGGAAACTTGAGTGCACAACGCAAATCCATCAACGCATATCAACCATATTTCCACTTAACAAAATAACGCATCATCAACTCCCCCCCCCCCCCAATATACAAACTTTTATTATCATCCCAATCACCTTCATATCAAATAAGCGACATTTTTCTGTCATCCTACAAAGTAAGATAACATTTATCATTAAGTTGTACAAGTAATTGAAGTGTACTCTCGCTCTCTCTCTTAATCTCGCTCTCTCTCTTACTCTTGCTCTCTCACTTTCATTCTATCTCTCGCTCTCTCTCTCCCAATACAAAATTTCGTAATGCTCAATTCCTACCTTTCCAGAAATAACACAGCAAAAATAATGAAACACCGTTCTGGAAAACTTGTTCCATTATGAAAAAGCCTCGTCTTGGAAATATCCTTTCGAAAAAACTTCATTCAACAAAACATCGTTGAAAACCAAGGAAGTAATCACCGTTGAAATGGAGTTTAGAGTTTAAAAAAATCACCATTGTATTGTGTTTAGGTATTATTAATTTGAGGCTTCAGTCTTGAAAACTGACAAGCAATCACTCAAATCTGGGAATTTAAAGCTAGAGTGAGATGGCTAGACGAGAGCGAGACTTATAACGTGAGGCACTTTGAGGGCAATTTACGTAATCTGGTATGACGATGAAGTTAGCAGAGAGTCAATTGACATTATTTTTTAAAAAATGGGTCATCCGAACAAATTTTCCTTAATTTATATATTAAAGAAAAAAAAAACTATCGATGGAGGCATTTTTTAAAGGGAAATTTGTACGGATGACCCAATTTTTTGGTCCAAAATGTCAAATAACCCATTTTTAAAAAATAATGTCAATTCACCCTCTGCTTACGTCATCACAGTATGAGATTAAATGAATTGCCCCTGATAACCACCTCGCTCTCGCTTCGTTAATCTCGCTTTCGTTGTCTGTTCATATTCCATCGTGATGTGATTGTTTGTCACTGTACGATTGATTTAACAATTTTCATGAAATCTTTCTACAACTTAAAATCGTTAACACACAGCAAAATGGTGATATTCCATTAGCTATGAACACTCAACCATCAACATTATCAATAGACAATGACAGCATTCGTGCAGTGGACTTGGAAAGAGAAACTTAATGTAACAGACCTGTGCTTGGTAATGAGAGATCAGCAAGCTTGAATTTTATGGATTGTGGTCCTTCAAAAGAGTGTGATCCTTTCGTGGTCGATAATGAAAGATTAGTAGGATTAAATTCTATGGACTATGGTCCTTCAGAGGTGCTTAGACCTGCAGTGGCTATTACTGAGAGATTAGCAGAATTAAATTCCATGTCTTCATGTCGTAGAGGAGAATTGATTATGCCTAGCACCTCTTCATCCGAGACAGATGTTGAAGTTGGTCAAATTTTTTTTAGTAAAAGTGATTTAAAAATGAGATTGTCTATTCTGTACATAAACAATAATTTTGAATAAGGAAGTCAACTAAGTCTTTGTTTACTGTTAAATGTATAGAAGATAATTTTAAGTGCAACCTTCGTGCGGTTAAAATTTCAGGGTGTGACATATTTAAGATCACGAAGTATATGCGGTCGCACACATGTTCTATTGGAATTTTAAATCATGACCATAAACAAGCAACGACTACGGTAGTTGGTGAACTAATCAAAGACAAGTTTACAGGCATAGGACGTGTTTATAAACCTCGTCACATCATTGAGGATATGAAGAAAGAGTACGGCGTAAACATAAGTTACGATAAGGCATGGCGTGCAAGGGAAACCGCTTATGCTCTTGCCAGGGGTACTCCAGAAGAGTCGTGCATTGTTTTACATACGTATGGTGAAGCGTTAAATATGGAGAATCTAGGTACAAGGTTTGAAATCAAACTTGAAAATGATGTCCATTTCAAGTACATGTTTATGGCATTAGGACCTTGTATTAGAGGTTTTTCAAGTTGTCGCCCTGTGATAATTGTTGATGGATCGCATCTGAAAGAAAAATACAAAGGGGCCATATTGGTCGGCGTCTCCATGGATGGCAACAACCAAGTTTACCCACTAGCATATGCCATAGTGGACAATGAAACTGATCGAGCTTGGAAATGGTTTATGTCGAACTTGAAGTGTGTCATTGGAGAACCCCCTAAATTGGTGTTCGTGTCCGATCGAGCGGTATCTATTGGCAATGCCATTCGTGTAGTTTTCCCACAACATTTCATGGATTGTGTACCTACCACCTAGAAAATAATATTCTTTCCAACTTTAAGGACAACACGATTGTTGGGATGTTCAAGGATGTAGCCAAGGCATTTTGCATGTCAGAGTTCCAAGCACACTAGGACCAACTACGTACTTTTCGAAATGGTGCAGTATCAAAATATTTGAAGGATATTGGTCTTGAAAGGTGGGCGCGTGTTTACCAAACCGAACGAAGATATGATAACATGACGTCCAATAGTACAGAATGTTTCAATTCACTGACCAAAGAATATCAACAGTTGCCCATAATGTGCTTGTTGGAACATGTTTGAGGCTTTATCCAGTCATGGTTTTATGAACGGATAAATTATTGGGCATCTCGAACGATGTCACACTTGGACTACTGTGAAAACCGATTAGAAACTGAGTGTGAAGGCAAACGATATCAAGTTGAGCCGATTGATTGTTATAGGATCCATGTGCGAGACAATCGATTGGACGGTATTGTGAACCTCTATACGAAGGAATGCACGTGCAAGAAATTTGACTCACTCGGTATCCCATGTTTGCATGCAATTATGGCTGCACGAGAATGAAACATCCCCATCCATGATTTGTGCAGTTCATTCTATAGCGTTGACTCCCTCATGACTGCTTATGCAGAGCCTGTAAATCCACTCGGTCATATATCTGAATGAAAGAGACCTTCGGGAAACATGGAAAAGCATATTGCACCTTTTAAAAGAGTGGTACAGGTCGGGCGACGAAGAGTACAAAGGATACCATCAAGAGAAGAACAATGCAAACAAATAAAATGTGGTAAGTGTGGGAACTACGGGCATAATCGGCAAAACTGCAGTAAACTGCTGACGTCCGGACGACCTATTGATTCTAATCCAAATGATTCAAATGTCGGTCGATTGTAATTGTTTATGTGCCACTTGTCTTTGTAATTGTATATGTGCCACTTGTCTATGTAATTGTCTATGTGCCACTTGTCTATTCACGAATCCTCAAAACTGTAACATTCTATGTGCCACTTTAATCCTCAAAACTGTAATTTCTGTGTGCCACTTGTCTATTCACAAATCTCTTCAAATGTATCGCTTATCTCTCTCTCCCTTTTATAAGGTTAATTAAATTGTTGGCTATTCGTGAACCATTTTGGAAACGTCTCGCTCTCGTGAATCTCACTCTCGCTAATCTTGCTATCATTTGTAATCCCTTTTAAAATGTCTCGCTTATAAATTTGATTACTAAAGTTTGTGTATTCATGAATCTCTTCAGATGTCTCTCTTATCTCACTCTTCCTTTTATAAGTGTAATTAAATTGTTGGCTATTTGTGAACCATTATGGAAACGTCTCGCTCTCCCTTTTATAAGTGTAATTAATGATAGGCATCTTACTCAAAGAAGGAAGAGTAAAAGATTGGAAGGAGCGTCAGCGCTCGAGTCTATTATGGAGGTTAAGAACCGCAACTGAAATAACTTTAAATTTCATCATGTAGTCTCTGTCGTCGTGTGATTATCGTTTACATCTTCTGAGAGATCGTGTAACGGAGCCCTGCAATCGTGCAGTAGTTGGTAAGCGATCGTGTTGTAATCTGTAACTGATCATGTAATAAATTATAAGCGATCGTGTAGGAGTTTGTAAGCAATCGCAGAGTATCTTGTAAGCGATCGTCTAGTATTCCTTAGCGATCGTGTAGAACTTGTAAATGATCGTTTGACATTTGATAAACGATCGGGTAACAACTGTAAGTGATCATTTAGTCCTATTTGATGCTCATCGTTTAATAAAGAACTCAGTCTTCATTTAGTTGTTGTGCCGACTGGTTACGTTAATCAAAGTCTTATTAAGAATCAGTTTCCTAACAATTAAATTGTTTGCTATTGATGGATCTCCAATTATGTTGCAAGCGATCGCGGGGTATTTGTGGGCGATCGTCTAGTGTTACTAAGCGAACGTATAGAGATTGTAAACGATCGTATAGAATTCTAATCCCTTTTAAAATGTCTCGCTTATAAGTTTGATTACTAAAGTTTGTCTATTCATGAATCCCTTCAGATGTCTCGCTTATCTCGCTTTCCCTTTTATAAGTGCAATTAAATTGTTGGCTATTCGTGAACCATTCTGGAAACGTCTCGCTCTCGCTAATCTCCTATCATTTGTAATCCCTTTTAAAATGTCTTACTTATAAGTTTTGTTACTAAAGTTTGTCTATCATGAATCCCTTCAGATGTCATCGCTTATCTCGCCTTTCCCTTTTGTAAGTGCAATTAAATTGTTGGCTATTCGTGAACCATTCTGGAAACGTCTCGCTCTCGCTAATCTCGCTATCATTTGTAATCCCTTTTTAAAATGTCTTACTTATAAGTTTGATTACTAAAGTTTGTCTATTCATGAATCCCTTCAGATGTCTCGCTTATCTCGTCTCCCTTTTGTAAGTGCAATTAAATTGTTGGCTATCGTGAAACCATTTTCTGGAAACGTCTCGGCTCTCGCTAATCTCCTATCATTTGTAATCCCTTTTAAAATGTCTTACTTATAAGTTTGATTACTAAAGTTTGTCTATCATGAATCCCTTTAGATGTCTCGCTTATCTCGCTCTCCCTTTTATAAATGTAATTAAATTGTTGGCTATTCGTGAACCATTCTGGAAATATCTCGCTCTCATGAATCTCGCTATCACTTGTAATTCCTTTTAAAATGTCTCGCTTATAAGTTTGATTACTAAAGTTTGTCTATTCATGAATCCCTTCAAATGTCTCGCTTATCTCGCTCTCCCTTTTATAATTGTAATTAAATTGTTGGCTATTCGTGAACCATTCTGAAAACGTCTCACTCTTGTGCATCTCGCTCTCGCTAATCTCGCTATCACTTGTAATCCCTTTTAAAATGCCTCGCTTATAAGTTTGATTACTAAAGTTTGTCTATTCATGAATCCTTTCAGATGTCTCACTTATTTCGCTCTCCCTTTTATAAGTTTAATTTAACTTGTTAGCTATTCATGAATGAATCTTCTATGTTCATGGTAGTTCTACACTAACAATTTAAATAACATGTTAGTAAAATTACATCAATAATATACATAATATACATGTACGTCAATAATATAGAGTGTTCGTCCATAATTGACATGCCAACTGCATCGTATAGTCAGTCATTTTATCCTGAGTTATTACAGCTGGGGCACTACCAGTCACTAAATGTTTTAAGAATTTTACAACAAATATTCCACAATCTAACGACCCATGCTGTGTATTCGTAGAGGTAGGTCGGGATATTTTCCAAGATGTTTCAATGTCCGGCTTCCAACGTTTCAAGTCATAGTAGTGAAGAAGCGATGGTAGGGTGTAAGTCAACGGTTAAAGGAAAGACTCCAGCTTCTTCTTCGATGTCATAGACGATAGTGAATCAAATACGAACAATCGGCCTCTATTTAGATCGAATGCTATCAACATCCAATGTTGATCGATGTTTGTTGTCGTGTATACGAAGTCCACATATGACCACTTGACATCGAATTTACCCATGACATAATCCGGTAACGTCTCATCCCCATATGCTACAACAGTATCCAAGGTCAACTTGTTCTTAATATGTTTGTAGACCCCATCTCGAGAATTTAGGTGACTCTACATGGTGAAAAGAACATTAAAACACATAATAGTCAACCAACGTATTCCTATTCAAAAGTGTAGTAAATGGTTACCGTTATTCCAATTGGCAGGATGGTGAAGCGGGCCATACACATGTCTGGTCACCTATAGAATTTATCTTTCATGAACTCAAATAGGATATTTAGGGTTTGCATCCAGAACAAGATATACGTTAGGAGAGGGTTTATAATTGTATGTACTTGGTAAAAAGGACAAGGATCGTAAACTTACGTCACACTCAACCTATGAACTTGGTTCAGTCAACTCCTGGAAAAAGGTTTTGGATAATGGCCGAACTGCATTTTCTCGAACCTCGTTGTCCGTATTCTTATCGGAAATCCAATTCACCATTTCCTTGAATATAGCAGCTGGAACCTCATGCTTCAAGGAGTATTGGATCGTCGCTTTAAACTGTATCGTAGGTACCCCAGGGAGAGGATACTTAATATTTGGACGATCCAAAGGAAGTTGAACCTTAATTTCCTTCTCTTTTGTTATTTTCTTTTTTGGTTCAACGGGAGGTGTGTATTTATCAACGACCTTCCTCTTATGTGTTGTTTTTCTACTCTCGACCATAACCTACAGAAATATAACAAAATGGTGAACATGTTGAATAACAAATATGAAGAAAGAAATTTTTGAATCACATAATGATCATACCTGTGAATCAAGATGTAGGGTATTAGAGAAGGTCGTGATATCAAGCTGTACATATGAATTGAGAGATAGAGGTGGGATCAGTGACTTAGGTGGAGGTGGGGTAGATGACTTATGTGGATGTGGTTAGGTGATTTAGGTGGAGGTGAGGTAGGTGACCTACGTACAAGTGGGTAGGTGACCTACGTAGAATCGGGATGGGGGACATAATGGCATCGTGGCCTGTCTGTGGAGTGGGAGACCTCGTTGCCTCAAACACCATGGAACCCTTCATAGACTGTAATAGAGACAAAATAGTTGACACTCCTCCTCAAGCTCAGGACCTACGTCACCCACCAACACATCATGAAACATATCCTTGCTAGGGGTGTAAGTAGGCTGGTGAATGTTTTGGTCCCCATCAGATTCGTCGTCCCTTACTCCACCTTCTAAATTACCCTGTTGTTCACCTTCCCCACCTTCTGAACTATTATTATCTGAACTACTGCCACTATTTGAACTACTAGAGCTCCCTGAACTCTCGGTATCGGAGTGTGCTTGTCTTACGACCCGTCTATCAATCGGGGTGTCCCGAAACTCCTTATCAGCATCGGACATGACAAGACCCTCTTTGACTTTTGTCTGCATTAAAGAACACAGTAAGATGGTTAGTGTATATTAACTACTGAATAAACATACTGTGGCTACGTAGATTACACTTACACTTTGAGACTAAAAAATGTCTCTCTCGAGTGCCTTGAATGACATTGAGTGGGAGCATGACCACCGTAATATACGAGGAATGGCTACCTTGCTCTTTCGAGTGGCAATGTTCCCTACTATCGACGATAGGATCTCGTACGTCCACACCTAAATCCAAACAACTCAAATTTATAACTATGTCAATGTTAAACCAAAGATAAAGTTAAGTTAAGGAACATCTACCTGGAATGCTTGGGGAAATCCACGGAGCGAGTACTTCACAACATAATTTTTAATATTTTGTTTCCCTTCAACCCCTTATTGTATAAACCAACCTTGTCGTTTAGTGCAGTCTTCAGGGTGTCGAGCCTCTGCCAAATAATTGTACCCCAATCAAGATTGTTGTAGTAGTCTATGTCTTCAACATCGTCAAATAGAGTACGATCGACAACATTCTTTTGCTTGTTTTTACCCATCATAATATACTAGGGTAATTTTCACAGCATCATCGTCATTTTCAAATACCAATTTTTTGTATTCTTCTTCAAGTAAATTCAAGTGGAATGTGTCTGAGGTCGACCGATTACCAAAGTACCTGGTAAAAAGTTCTTGTGTGGACTCCTCACTCCGTCCAACTCGCTTAAAAGACCACCACAAACTAGTGATCAATAAAAAGTCGTCCTTCGAAAATGTGACGACCTTTCCTCTGACAAAGAAACTAATTGAATCCATTCCTGACTTCTTCACTTCCCTCAATAACATGTGGTGGATTAGTGGGCTGTTGAATACAAGTTCAATGTCTACAAAGTGACCAAAAACTGTTTTCTTGAACATCTCTAACTGCCTTCCAGTAAGCTTATGCTTTACAATCTTGTTGGCATTGGCAACGTAGGCCAGACAAGTTACTTGCCCGGAAAACCTATCAACTTCACGAATTTTCAAAGATTTTGACATCTTAAATTACTCCAACATTGTATGAACATTTAATTTATCAGTTAACAGGTTCGTACTAAAAAATCACTAACAAAACATACTGTTAAAGTCTCGCTAATCTCGCTTTCGCTCGTCTCGCTCTAGCCCATCTCTCTTTCGCTTGATTCAATCTATCCCATCTCGCTCTAGCCCATCTTACTTTCGCTCTATCCCATCTCGCTTTTGCTTGAATCGCTCTATCCCATCTCGCTCTAGCCCATCTCGCTTTCGCCTGTCTCGCTCTAGCCCATCTTGCTCTCGCAAAACTTGTTCACTATCTTATCTGACTCTAACCATATCTTCTTCATCCTCAACCAATGTAGAACACATCGAAACTCAAAATAAAAAACAGACGTGACTGATAAACCCCGAAACCAATTATGAACGTGACGACCGATCAAACGAAACCAACCTAAACAGATGCAACACAACATGGAAGACAAAAATTAAATTCACTAACCCAGTAGAGAACTTCGATTATGGCAGTAGATGGACGATGGTTTTGTAGAGCGAGGTTGAACGACACTTGCACGATAATTTTGAGCGGAGTGGGACGACCGTTGAGTTTGAGCGTACTTGTATAGACTAGAGGGGTATTTTTGTAATCGCATCCTATGATGACATAAACAGATGGTCAATTGATATTCTTTTTTAAAAATGGATCATTTGATATTTTGGACCTAAAAATTGGGTCATCTATATAAATTTCTCTTTTTTAAAGAATCATAGCAACGATATTATAGGAAACGATCTTACTTCCGGTAATAGAGCATGCTCACATAAATTTCTTCTTCCCTCTCTCTTCATCCTTTTCGCGGCACTATCTTTTTCTTCTCTTCCCATCTCCCTCTCCGTTACTCATCAGTCCACTCTCACACTCTCGAAAACAATGTGGCGGCGGAGTTTCAGCAGCGCCGCCGCCGGATCTACGGCCATCTTGAAGAATCAGAAATGGGATGCATTAGTAATTGGCGGTGGCCACAATGGCCTCACTGCTGCCGCGTATCTAGCTCGTGGGGATCTCTCCGTCGCAGTACTTGAGCGACGCCATGTAATCGGTGGAGCCGCCGTGACCGAAGAGCTCATTCCCGGCTTTAAATTCTCCCGCTGCAGTTACCTACAGAGTCTCCTCCGCCCATCTGTCATCAAGTCGGTTTAACTGCTTTCATAATATAATCCGTTTGTTCGCTTTTCATTCCTCGTTCAAGTCACTGGGTTTACTTATAGATCATTTTTTATGTCACCTATAATGGAAGTCAGGGAATTAGAGCTAGCGAGGCACGGATTAAAGCTTTTAAAGAGGAACCCATCGTCGCTTACGCCTTGTCTGGATGGGCGATATCTTTTGTTAGGTCCTAATAAGGACCTTAATTATTCAGAAATTTCCAAGTTCTCCCAACGAGACGCTGACGCTTATCCCAGGTCCTTATCATTCCATTTTGCGTGTTTATATTTTTGATCTGCTAATGCCAAATCTGGTAGTTATATTGTTGGACTTATGTTTGAGTAAGAGTTACATCTTAGCAAAGAATGCATAGGCTTATTAACTTTGAATGGCTACTAAAATGCCTGACGAGATGACTGGACTGTGCGACAGTGTCTATTGACTGACTTAGTTAATTCTTCAATATGTTCAAAGTTGTTTATCGTATATAAATTCCTGATTTAAAAACTGACTCGTTGGACCATGTTTAATGGATTGAACATTTGTTTAATAGATTGAATTTGTGGTGCATACAGATATGAGGCTCAATTAGAAAGGTTCTGTAAATTCATGGATCTTTTTCTAGACTCACCCACGCCAGAAACCCTGCATGGTGTTTCATCTTTGAAATATCGGCTGGAGGAAAAGTTAAAGAATTCAGCTTTTTGGGCAAAATGTCTTCGGAGCTCTCTTTCTTTGGGCCAAAAGGATATGGTGTAAGAGCACTATCTCTATTCTTTATTTGCATGTCTTTATCCAATCCTGGTTTATTGTAAATGTTGAAACTTTTGTCAATTTCTTATTGAACTTTTACTTTAGAGAAGTGTTGCCATTTTAAAGTATGAGTTGATGGAAATATTTTTGTTTAAATTTCAATTCAAAAGCTGGCTTAGCATTGTTTTCAATACGATCCATTTTTAAGTATGATGTTATTGTTTTTTGCAGAGACTTCATGGACCTTTTGTTTTCTCCGGCTTCGAAGGTTTTAAACAATTGGTTTGAGGTTGTGATCTAATTTTAGTTTCCTTCCTATATAAAATTATATATATTTTAATAAATGTATCCTTGTCGTCCTTGATTTTACAAAATGACGTCTTATCATGTTGGTGTCATCTTGTATCCTGTATCCATGCTTCTTAGTATACTTGATAATTGAATTGCTTATATTTTTTCTCAACTCATTGTTCATCCCATATTATTTAGGGAGACGTTCTGAAAGCTACACTTGCAACAGATGCTGTCATTGGGTCTGTGGTAAGAATTCTTATATGTCAACAACCTATATATATATAACTGCACAAACACAAAGAGATATACTAGAATTTTAATTTCACATGAAAATTAGAATATGATTAAAATCTGTTAAACTTGTGAAATCTCACACTATATTGTCTCGACAATTGTTCTTCCAACTCCTTGAATGCCGTTTTTTTCTTCTTGGTTTTTCCATAGCTTCCTTTGACTAGAACTATGCTCCTAAATAGCTTTTACTTGCTAACTTCAAACTCTTCACTCTCTCTCTCTGAAGTCAAAAGACTCAAAACTAGTGCAGGATAATTTTTAGATTATTCTTGAATCGGATTTTATTTGAATACTCTTATTACAACCTAGGGAACCCTATTTAAAAGGCTACAAAACAACCTTTAAGGGGGCATTTGGAGCAAGAAGTGGAGTTGGGAACTCATGGAGTTATGAAATCTAGGGAGTTGTGAACTCTTAGGACCACAATGTAGGGAGTTAATAAGGTATAAAATTAATGTCTTTTAGTAGTGGGACCCACAAACTCCATGGCCCCAACAAGGAGGGGAGTTCACAACTCCACTTCTCTCAACCCCTACTCCCCCAACTGCTTGGTCCAAATACCCCTAAGTCCTTGGCCCAGTAACCAAGGCAACTGTAAAACTAAGAGTACTAAAGATTACAACCTCACTTAAGAATTTCAAAAGACTGCAACCTCACTTAAAAGAACAAACAGCAACTAGCCGATTAACTTGGCCATTAACTGCAGTGAAAAGCTAAAGACTAAAATCCAGCAATAAAAGAAGATTACAACTGCGGTAAACCCATAGTAAAAGAGAAAATGAACTGAAAAATAGTACACTAAAGAGTACACTACATCAATCCTAGCCTACCTTTAAAACAGTTGGTTGCCCAAAAAACTCAAATCTTAGTTCGGTAGCTACCATAATTGGGATTCATTCTCTTTAAATCTGTATTTTTCCATTGACTCTAATGATCATTATGGCAGCCCACGGTGGTTAATCTCAAACTCTTCTTATAGCTGTCTCCTAAAGGAATCTTAGGTGATACTCAAAGTCTCTATTTCCTCATTTCTCATCACTCGCCGTCATTTGAACACCCTTAAAGATAATTGCTTGACCATCCAACTTCATACGCAGAAATTCCTACCTCAAGAGACTCCCAATTGGTAAACAATACTTGTCGATAGTTGCTTAGACCATGGCCCAATCAAAACAAAAAGAAAGGAAAAGACATGGCTTTTTGCAAAGTTTGGATATAGGTGAACTTTTTTTTGGGGACTAGACTATCATTGTACAAAGGTGCTTCATGATGATTGGTATTGGTGTTGAGTACTCCTTGCCCTTCCATCTTTCGCGAGTTTCTCATTCTCACATAGTTAGAAACTTGAGCAAAATATACTGTTGAAGTTTGAGAAAGAACACTTCTAGTCCATGAAGTTTGAAGATTGGTTCTAAATGGTCTATGAACTTATTCGATCGTGGTAGATAACATGTTGAATAGACTATGCTGATGTGGCAATTTTAAATTAAGTGGCAATGTTTGTTATTTCTCTCTTCTTCCTCTCCTTCTCTCTTTTTCTTTAGCAAATCTTACCCCTACCACTCGCTGTTGCGATTTGATGCCAAGGATCATGAATTAAATTCTCAGTCACACTCATTGGGATATGAAAGATTCTCTTTGGTGACCCCTTTGGGATTTGAAACATTCTGTTAGCTTTCTTGCTACCAAATGTCTTGGAGTGTAATAGCTGTATTAGAGTACTTGATATTCTTTAATTAGCCTAACTAAGATCATTCCAAAATGAAAGAAGCTATTTTATTAAACTACCTTGGGTTGGATTGGTGGTCAATAAGGGTTGTTGTCGGGTTGGACGGGCGGTCAATAAGGGCTGTTGTTAGACACTAAAGTCACAGGGATGTTTGGCTCACCAACATGAGTTGGGGTGAGTTGGTAAAAATTACCAACTCAATGTTTGACCCACCAACTTTAAATGTTGGTAGAGCTGAGTTGGTTAGTTTAACTAACTCACCCCATCTCACTCCAACTCTCTCTCCCTTCAATGTTTTCAATGACTCCACTAGTCGGCAACTACCGCTGCCACACTTTGGCGACCAACTCCGATGATCACATTTGCACAGCCAACTATGATGATTAACTCCGGGCTCCAACAACCATCTCCGACAGCAACTCCGGTGAAGACCACCTCTAATGATTAACTCCGGTGACAACTACCTTAGACAACCAACACCGACATTCACCTCAGGTGATCAACTCCGACGAAGACTTCCTCTAATGATCAACATTGGCGATGACCATCTCTGGTGCCCAACTCCAACAATCACCTCAGGTGACCAACTCCAACTACCAACTTCGTTGTTCATCTCCAACGACCAACTCGATTGATCCTATGCTAAAAGAAAAAACAAAAGCAAAAATACTCGGCTGGCAAAAGTGTTTTTAAACCAAATTTGAAATTATTAGTTTTAAGTTTATAGTGTTCAGTAGTTGTCTTTTATATTAATTTGACATTAAGGGATTGCCTGAGAATGATTAGATCATCCTTATAGACCTACTTGTCACAAACATCCTGAAGCCCATAAACACACCACAATTTAGGAAGTTGTATCACACACACACACACACACATATAGACTATTGATGACAACCCTATTATTTATGCATGTTCAACTCATACGTTTCACAACCGTTAAAGTATGTTATTTGGTTGATGATTATGTAAATAATAGTATTTTGTCTATCTTAAGTGCAATATTTACCTGTAGAAAAATTGTAAAAAATATTTTTATTTATTGAGTTCACATCTCATGATTGTTAAGAATTTGGGGAAGTATGTATATAGTTGAATGGTGGAACAAAAAGTTCAGAAAGAAAAACCATAAAAAATGCATACCATTTTAGGTTACAAAAAATTGCACCACGTATCCATAACTTAACCCAACTCAACTTTGCACCCCAAATACAGATTTCCTAAACCAATTCAACTCCACTGGATCCTAAACACGAACAATTATTACCAATTCAACTCAACTCTACACCTTAGACATAGACATTACCAACCCAAACTATTATTACCCCCAAACAATTATTACTAACTCAATTCAACGCAACTCCGCGTGCCAAATGCACCTAAGGATCATGAATTATATCCTTAGCAGCCATTTAATTGGGATATTGACGACTCTATTTGCTTTCTTGCTACCAAATATTGTGGAGTTTGATAGTTCTATTAGTTTAGTTGAGATTCCCTAGTTGGCCATGAAGATTATCCCAAAATAAAGAAGTTATTACATCAATGGTAGTTGGCCTAGGGGTCAATAAAGGTTAATGTAAATAATAAAAGAGTTTAGAGGGTATAGGTTTATGTTATGATGGCCACCTACTTAGATTATAATAACCTACAAGTTCTCTTGACAATCAAATGTAGTAGGGTTAGGCAGTTGTGGGAATAGTTGAGGTGTCAATCAATTAAATTGTTTCTTTTCAAAAAAAAGGAAAAAAAAAAACGTTGAGGTGTATGCAAGTTAGACTATTCACTCACATCTATTGAAGAAGGGGAAAAAAGAATAAAGTTATTACTTTGAGGTACTCTGCCAAATTTAATATTGACGACATAGAATTAGTCATTCGATAAGTTGGCAGTCTATAGAGCTAAAGATTTTTAACGTTTGTACATTTTTTAGGGTAAAATACACTTTTGGTTCTTGAGGTTTGAGTCTGGTGTTTATTTGGTCTTTGAAGTTTTAAAATGAACACTTTTAGTCCTTGAGGTTTAAAGAAATGTACTAAATAGTCCCTAGGCTGATTTGACTCTTAGTTAGCCACAAAAATATTAAGTGATAGTTATTAACTTGTAGACTTGGCATATTATATTAATTTTTTAATGATTGGACATGTGACTTGGCAATTTTATTTTTTCTCACACATTCTCTCTTCTTCTCTCCCACTCTTCTCTTCCTTCCTCACCGCCACTCACCCACTGATCTTCATAACTGAACGGAAACCAAGGAAAACATCGCTCCACTACAAATCTAGAACATGCAAGTTTCATATCCCTCCAATTATCAGATGTGTTGAATATTAAAAATGGTCAAATATATCCCTTTTTGATGATCTAGCTACCGATTTTAGGAATTATAATTCTTTATTTATTTATTTTATCTTTTTTCTCCATATGGTTTGTATTTTTACAATAAGAATTTGAAGTTTCCTATGAAGCACGGACACCTCATATATGGGCTAAGTGTTAGTATCAGGCACGTGTTGGACACGACGTCTAGACACGCTCTGGACATGTGTCTAACATGTGAAAATTTGTCCCTTATTATTATTATTTTATATATATATATATATATTTTTTTAATTTTGGATATGTGATGGACACGCATGGGCACGTCAACGAACACGCACATACACCCCAAAAACCTATGAAATCAACAGCAACGTTGGAGAGGGGTGGTTGCTGGTCGGTGTCGACAACATTGATCCGACTGAGTGGCGGCGAAGGGAGGGAGATTGGCGTCAAGAACTTTGACAGCGACAGTGAAGGGAGAGAAGAATTGAGGAGGAAGGGGGAGAGCAGAATCGGGGAAGAAGGGCTGTGCGACAGAGTCATCAATATCCTTTCCTCCCAAAAGTAAACACCAGTTTTAGAAACTTCCTAAAAAGCACGGACACGGACACATGATTCGAAAACAACACGACACCGACACAGTGACACGACGACTGCCAATTTTTGAAAACGAATTTGATTTGAAAGAGTAAGTTTATACTATTTAGAGGAAAGGAATTTGATTCAAAAGAGTAAGTTGAATTGGTTGAAGTTGGGAGATGATAGTACTAATTTTTTCCACAAATTTCTTTCAGCCAAAAGAAGAAAAATTATGATTGTGGAATTACTTTCTAATGGAGATGTGGTGCTTCATTCATTTTGAGAAATTGAATCTGAAATTTTGGGATACTTTGCTGCTTTGTACACTAAAATTCCAGACTCTAGATCCATCCCAATAGGAATCCCTTGGCAGCAGGTTTCAATTGCTCAGAATTTGTCCTTCATAGCCCATTCAGTAGTGATGGAATTTTGCATGCAGTCGAGTCACTTGGGAAGAACAAAGCACCCAGCCCGAATGGTTTCACAGTCGAGTTCTATATTGAATACTAGCCGGACTTCAAGAATATTTTTCAGAAAATGTTTGACAAGTTTCATACAAATGGGAAGCTAAACGTTTGTATAAAGGAGAACTTTATTCGTCTAATTCCAAAGAGGGATGACTCGATTTATGTTAAAACTTTCGACCAATAAGTCTTACAACATCCATGTATAATATTCTCTCTAAGGTCCTAGCCGAAAGGATAAGGAGAGGAATGGCTTTTATTGGGGGAAGACAAATTTTGAATTCGGTCCTAATTGCTAATGAAGCCGTGGAGGATTGTAGGGCTAAAAAGAAGAAATGGTGGATTCTAAAATTAGATATCAAGAAGGCTTTTGATCGAGTTGATTGGAGCTATTTAGAGAAAATTCTTACACTTATGGGATTTCATCCTAAATGGGTTGAATGGATCAATGGATGTATTCGAAATCCAAAATATTCGGTGTACATTAATGGTAGGCCAAGAAGGCGTATTAAAGCCACCTAAGGAATTTGCCAAGGGATCCATTATCTCCTTTTCTTTTCCTCATTATTAGTGAGCTGCTTGGAGCATTGATAAACCGAATTCATGCCAATGATTTGTTCGAAAGATTTTTGGTAGGAAAGAACAAGGTACATTTGTCCATTCTGCAATTTGCGGATGATACACTTCTTTTTTGCAAATATGATGTGGCGGTGCTAGACACCTTAATTCAAACTATTGGCTTTTATGAATGGTGTTCGAGTCAGAAAATTAATTGGAAAAAGTCAGCACTATTTGGAGTGAATATTGATGAAGACATAGTGAAATTTACAGCGGATAGGTTGAAGTGCAAAGCTGGCAAACTACCCTTTATATATTTGGGTTTACCTCTTGAGGCTACACAAAAAAGCACTCATTCTAGCAACCAATTATTGACAAGGTAAAGTTGAAATTAGATGGATGGAAAAGGTACAATTCGTCTCGAGGTGGTAGATTAACACTTTGTAATTCTGTCGGCGCAAATATTCCTACCTATTATATTTCAATTTTCCAAATGCCTAAGTCGGTTGCGGCAGAAATTGAGAGGATCATGTGCAGATTTTTGTGGGAAGGGCAAAGAGGCAGTAGATCAAATCATTTGGTGAAGTGGAAAATTGCTTCAAAGGCTATTTATGGTGGTGGACTAGGGGTTGGCAACCTAAAAAACAGAAACGCAGCACTGTTATTTAAATGGAATTGGAGATTCATCAATGAGCAAGATTCGCTTTGGTGTAGGGTGGTTAAAAGTATACATGGTTCAGATTCTCCACAATTGGCACACGTCAGGCAAGCATGGGTTGAGTTTGAGAAGTCCATGGATTAGTATATTAGAGCTTTGGGACAAGTTTGGTTCCTTAGCACACTTTGAACTTGGTGCTAGTCGAAATATATATTTCTGGTCTGATGCTTGGTGCACGGACTTCACATCTCAGGAGAGGTTCCCAAGTCTATTTCGAGTGGCCAAGTCTCCAAAAGGTAGTATTAATGATCATTGGGATTCTATCACAGATTCATGGAATCTAATATTCCGAAGACAGCTCAAAGATGAAGAGATTGTTGAATTCCAGCAGCTTTTATCTGTAGACTTATAAAGGCATTTAGAAATCTATTATTCCGGAGACTTATAAAGGCATTTAGAAATCCAAGAGTCCCAAAAGAATTAATGTGATGATTTGGACTGTATTGTTTGGAAATTTAAACTGCTCGGCCACTCTACAACATAAGCTTCAAGATCATTGTTTATCTCCATCCATGTGCCCTCTGTGTCTAGCAAATGAAGAAAACTTGCAGCATATTTTGTTTGAATGTTCATATACAACCAAATGCTGGTGGAAATCTTTTTCCTCTTTCAATTTATCTTGGGTTTTCGGGAAGTCTACTAAGGAAAACATGTATCAAATTTTAGTTGGCCCTCTTATTTCTTCTAAAGCTCAAAATTTTTGGTCTAATGCGGCTAAAGCCCTAATTTTAGAAATTTGGTTTGAATGTAATCAGAGAGTATTTCATGATAAGATTTTGGATTGGACGGATCGTCTTGGATCTACTCGTTTACTAGCTTCTTCTTGGAGTTCCCATTCGAAGTTTTTTTTTTCAGATTACTCTATTTGTCTTATTGGAACGCTTTTGTCACTTCTATGTAATCATGTCCTTTTTATTTTTATCATATCCTTTTTTAGTTTTTTCTAGTGGAATTCCTTTGTATAAGGATATGATGAGGGTGCCAAGATTGTGTCAACCTAGTTGAGATAGCCTGGTGCACCTGTTGATCCTAGATCTCTTTGGTTCGTTGTATTTATATTCTTCTGTTTCTTGTACTTCGAGCATTACTTTTCATTATATCAATGAAAAGTTTTGTTTCCATTTAAAGAAGAAGAAACTATATAATTCCTGCAGTTGGAAATTCAACTTCTTGGTCTGAAATTGCAATTTTTAATGAATTAGTTATTTAATCACGGTCTTAAAAACCATTAAAAAAATGGTAGAATGAAGATTAAAGGTGACAAATTTTTAAAATTGAATTTGAATATGAGAAATTTGGATGGGGTATTTGGGTTCATGGAAGTTTGAGGTGAGATTTAGCTAATTAGAAAACATATGGAAAGAGAAATGGATGGCCAGGGAGTCCTTTCCCTCTGGATCGAAAGAGATGAAGTCTCCCTTTGCTCTAGATCTGAAACGAAGGGAGCTTTTTCCTTGGTTTCAATTTAACCTACGGCTATCAGCGATAGAGGAATGATGAATGCCAGTGAACGACAACAAGGAGAGAGAGTGGAGATGGATGTTTAGCATTGGTGTTGACAGTGAAGTTCATTGGAGGAAGAGAGAAAAAGTGTGGAAATTGCCAAGTCACATGTCCAATCATTAGAAAATTTAATATAATATGCCAAGTCAGCAAGTTAGTAACTGCCACGTAATATTTATGTTAGTCAACTAACCGCCAAATCAGTCTAGGGACCATTAGAATATTTCTTTAAATCTTGGGGACTAAAAGTGTGTTCATTTTAAAACTTTAGGGACCAAATAGATACCAACTTCAAACCTCAGTGATTAAAAGTGTATTTTGTCCCTTTTTTTAACATAGTATACCACTATTCAATCATAATAGTTGTTGTGCTATAGTCCTATAGAGCTCAAGATTTTTAACACTAGTACATTTATTTTTCTGCAATCTATTCCATTTTCACATGTTTCAAATTTTTTTTGTCAAGAGGCATAATATGAAGAATCAAATTACTTTTGGATGTTTTTGTTAGGTCATTGTTATTATCATTACTTTGTGATTCTATAATGGACCACAAGCGTGTGCTTAATATTGTCAATTATACATAATCAGAAACTAACAGTAATAACTATCTTACCTACTTGACTTCGTAGGCAAGTGTGCACACACCAGGTAGTGGATATGTGCTACTTCATCACGTGATGGGTGAAACAGATGGTGATCGTGGCATCTGGTCGTACGTATTCCAGTTGTTGGTTTGACATGTCAATTGCAAAGCATTGGTCAAAAACTGTAAATTACCTGTCGATCCTTTCTCAATTTTTGGGAAATTTAAAAGGATTGATTTTTCAAGGGCCCACTGATTTGTATCTTGTTCAAAAAAATGAAGTGCCCGCTTGATTTGTTTTACTAGCTAGTGCCATGTCAAGGCCTCAACATCGATCATCATATTTCCATTCTATTTTTACATATATAGTTTTCATTATCTTTTTTTGGGATAAAAAATCGAGCTTTCAATGAGAAAAATAAAAAAATGTACAATGACATACAAAAACAAATTCACTTAAGAGGTCCCAACATTAACTACAAGAATGAACTCCAATCCAAACGAATGAGACCACGTTGGTAATTACAAAAAGTCTAAAGAATGGATGTCCATGAAGATGCATTAAACCTAGCAACCTCCCAATCCTCCTCTCAAGGTCTTTCAGTCCTAAAAACTCTATTGTACCCTTCATCATTTATTGATCCATTATTAAACTGCTCAAGACATCCACCACCAAAAGGAAGAGAAAAGGAGAGAGAGGATCCCCTCAAGGCCTTTTGTAGCTAAAATCTTACCTCTAGGCCACTCATTGACGAAAATGAACAAGTTCACTGACCTAACACATTCCTCATCCAACGTCTTGACTTAACCCCAAAATGTTTCTTCCCAACACTTTGTCCAAAATGTTCTAGTCCACAAGGTCATAGGCTTTTTCAAAGTCGATCTTGAAGACAATCCCCTTCTCTTCCTTTTCCTTATAGTCTTCAAAAGCTTCATTAGCAACGAGCACTTATCTAAAATTTGCCTGCCTGCTATAAAGGCTCCCGGAGTTTTAGAAATAGTAGTAGGAAGAACTCACTTTAATCTACATGCCTGGGTTTTCACAGTCATCTTATACAAGGTTCAAGGTTATAATGACTAATGAGGCTGATGAACCTAAAGTCTTTAACCTTAATTACCTTATCTTTCTTAGGGGTGAGATGCACATAAGTGTCTCATTCATTCTAGTGTTAAAAATACCCCAATCATAAAGATTTCTCAACACTTGTTCCTCTTCTTCTTCTTCTTCTTTTTTTTTTTTTTTTTTTTTTTTTTGTCTTCCCTTGGCTTTTAACCGCCCCTTTTCCCACTGTTGGATTGGATCAAGCCTCCTCTATAGGAACAATGTGCAAACATACACTATGCAGAAGTGCCACCCATCAAAACCATTTTCTCCTCAATCTTTCTTGCAAGAAGCCCTCAAAGGGATTGAAAATAGGGTATACATTACCCAACAAGCCTCCAGTGGCTCTTGGAGAGTCCCCTCCCTGAAAGGAGTATTCTCTACCCACTGCCCCTTGAAAGGTCCCCAGCTGAGGTACCTGACAGTCTTCCATTCACTGGAATGCTACCAAAATGAGACAAAGAAGATAATGGTAAAGAAGGACAATTTCTAGGGAAAATAAACTTGGGATTAAAAAAATCACAACAGAAGAGGACGAGAGAGAAGGAACTGGATAAGGAAAAGGAACTTCTCCCTTAGATTGTCTTGAATTGGAAGATAAATCATAAAAGGTCCAAAGAAGGATGTACTCAACAAAATTTCACCTGAATTGACCTTGTTCATGTCCTACAGTTTTTGCACACGTTCTGGAGTAGTCCCTTTCCCCATCTATGAATTTGTGGTGTTTAGAAATATTGGACGACTCCACCTTACTTCACCCTCTTGCTTCTTCAAAAAAGGAGGCTAAATCACCTTCACCTGTTACTACTTTGGCTGGAGAGGACAAGAATGAATCGTCCTTTAAGTAGCTTGCCACCAAAAAAAATTAAAGTAGAAAAACATGTTCAATGACCCTTTCTTCCAGATTTGGAGACACCTCCTGAACCTTCCTATGAAAATCATCATCAATTAACCTTTCATCCTCCCTTCCTAAATCTATGTCCCTAAACAACGAAACCAATGTCGGCCCACTCTGCCTCTTCAGAACAACCAAAGCAGACTTCTCCTCGATATTAGAAGGATCAACTCCCAAAGCATCCAGCAGCCCACTCAAACCACTTTGTCGAACCTTGATCAGCACACAAGCTTCTTTAACCAACAACCCACTTCTCTGATTAAATTTCTTGGTATATCTATGTCCTGGAAAAAAGAAAAAATAGCCCTAAGAACATTTTTGGCCTTAGTTGGTTTTGGCCCAAGCGAAGAACAAACCCCTACTTTAATTGATTTTTGGAACTCCTTTTAGGGATAAAGGTTACACCCTATGAATCAATGCTATCAAGGCTCTTCTTTGGAAATTGTGGCTGGAGAGGAACCAAAGGGTGTACAGAGAGAAGCTGACTAGCAGGGCTGATTTATGGGATTTCATCAAGCTTTTACCGCCTATTATGTTCTCTTTCCTCTTCTTTTTGTAATTATGATCTTGTACCTATTATGGCTAATTGAGTCTTTTTTGTACCCCTATGGGCTTGGGGTCACCTTTTTTGTATGATCTTTCTATTTTTTTAGTACAGGATTAGTTTCTTATAAAACAAGAACAAAAATATCTAAGGAGAGAAAATAAATACATCCCAATTCAAACAAATAAATGCTAGTACAGTAATAAGGCAAACACTATTGAGCCCTGAATTTAGCTAGATTGAAGCACTTTACAGTTGATAGTGTAGAACAGGAAGCTCTGTCTTCTCTTTTATGCTTGAGACATGCTTTTATTTCCCCATTATTGGGGTCCCATATGGATGTAATATTTTTCGTTAAACCAGAGATGTTTCTTGTTTTATTTTTCTCAATTATTCAGAATATATATATGATTTTATGAAAATATTGCTCACTGAGGCTGTAGTTAAACTAAAAGTTTCTCTCCTAGGTATGTTGAAGGTGGCATGGGCTCTGTATCAATGGCCATCGCTAATGCAGCAAGGGAAGCAGGCGCTCATATTATGACAAACACTGAGGTATGATTTGCTTCTTCGTTTCTATTTCGAGATTAGAAAAAAAAATTAGCATTGAATATATAGTATTAAAAAGTATACAAAAGGAACCTGAGATAGATTAACTAATTAAGGCATTGGTAAACTCCCTAAAGGTTGTAGGTTCAGTTCTCAAATCTCTATAACCAATAAAAACAAGTATACAAAAAGGGAACAAGATTATTACCTAAATTTATTGTTTTTTTTAAACACAACTAAACTTTTCATTAGTTATTGACACATAACATATTTCAAAGATTCCCAAAAGAAGATTACTGGAGAACTTACCAATAACAGTTTACAACAATAGCATTTCTAGAAAAATTACAAAAAGCTATTGAATTGGCAAGTGAAGAAGCTATTTGAAATTCAATTGAATCCAACAAACCCATGAAATTGACGTTTAAGTTTAATCATGGTCTCGTTTGGTGTTTTTCTTCTCTCCATAGGCATGGTTTTCCTTGTTATTGTCGTGGTCTCAAAGATTTTGTTCAGTTTCATTTTGAAGTTCATTGGTTGAAGCCTTTTTTGTTAGTCTGTGGGGCCTTTTATTTTGGTGGTTTGAAGTTTAACACGCTTGGGCATTTTTTAACTTCCAAGTCCATTGTTCTTCAAATTCTCTTGGCTCATGTTATCAGTCCCTATTGCTCAGAGTTCAACGTTCTTGGCCTTTATTTTTGGTGTTCTGTTAGGCTTATTATTTTTGGTTTTTCTTGAGGAGGTTTTATCTTTTATTTGAATTGTTCTCTCCCTTGGTGGAGGAGCTTTGTTTCTTTGAGCATTAGTCTCTTTTCATTATTTTAATGATTTTTTCTCATAGATTTTTTTCATAGTTTCCATTTCTCATTTTTTCCCATCTCTTCTCAATACTGACTTAATTTTACATCTATCCTCTCATCCATTCCAGCTTGAAATCTGCCATCCTCCCCTTCAAAGTGTCGATTCTTGCTTCCATGTTACTTACCATTGTCCTGAGCACTGCATTGATACTAGAATTGATAGGCCTCAGCCACCGATTTATTTTTCAATAGAGTACAAGCCAAGCAGACATTAAAGAGGTCCCCATCTATCTGACTTTTCACAAGAGAGCCTAAGAAAATACTCAGCAAAAAGATACCATCTCTTTACAATCGCATGTTCCATATGTTTCTCTATCACTGTGGCTTTTCACCTAACCAACAAAATACTATAGACTCCAATCAATATTATGTAAATTCTATTCTCATAGATTTTTAAGACTATATTTTTTTTATTCCAACATTCTTCCTATTGGTGGTGTTCAAATCGTAGGAAGTCATGATTATTTACTAGGAAAAAAAAAAAAAAAATTCCCTTAGTTGTTCTTTTGTAGCTTTCTTATTGTAATCAGAAGTTTAGAGAGAATGATAATTCTTATTCACTTAATCAGGCTGAAGATACATATATATTGGTAATTAAGAAACCCTAATTTAGGAGATATGAAATTACAATAAAGGACACCTAATTAAATTTACAATATAAATACATATCATAACACTCCCCTTCAAGCTGGAGCAAATATGTCAATCATGTCCCGCTTGTTGCAGAGATAACTTATTCTTGCTCTGTTTACTACTTTAGTAAGTAGGTCTCCCAACTGATCACCAATCTTCACATATTCTGTAGATATCAACCTTCTTATATTTTCTCGCGAATAAAATGACAATCCACTTCAATATGCTTAGTTCATTCATGAAACACAGGATTGGATGCAATATGGAAATTGCTTGATTATCACACCATAATTTAGCTGGCATAGTAACACTGAAGCCCATCTCAGACAAGGTGATGTATCCACACTATTTCACACACAGATTGTGCCATCGCTCTATATTCTGACTTAACACTCGAATGGGAAACTACATTCTGTTTCTTACTTTTCCACTACACCAAGTTCCCTCCGACAAAAACACAATATCCAAAAGTTGATCTCCTATCTTCTCGAGATCCAGCCCAATCAGCATCTGAAAAACATTTCAACTCTTGTATGACCTTGATCTCTATATAAGATCCCACGTCCAGGTGCAGCTTTCAGATAACATAGGATTTGTTCAACTGCAGCCCAATGATCCACAGTAGGGGAAGACATAAATTGGCTAATAATACTCACAAAATAAGCAATTTCAGGTCGTGTCACTGTTAAATAGTTCAACTTCCCAACTAATCTCCTATATCTCTCAGGATCTTTAAACACTTCTTCTTCCTTTGTAAGTTGCAAATTTGGTATTATCAGAGTACTACATGGTTTGACTCCTAGTTTACCTGTCTCAGACAATAAATCAAGTACGTATTTCTGTTGGGATAGGTAAATACCTTTCTTGCTTCTCATCACTTCAATACCTAAGAAATACTTTAATGATCCCAAATCTTTGGTATGAAATTGACCCTGGAGAAAAGTCTTGAGGGAGGATATACTTGATACATCATTTCCAGTGGTAACGATATCATCAACATATACAACAAACAAAGTTATACTATTGTCGGATCTTCGATAGAATATAGAATGATCAGATTTACTCTTCTTCATATCAAAAAATTCGAGTGACTAAACTTACCAAACCATGCACGAGGACTTTGTTTTAGTCCATACAAGGATTTTTGAAGCCGACATACCTTATTAGTCTCCCCCTGAGCAACAAACCCAGGTGGTTGCTCCATATAGACTTCCTCTAATGATGGAATTTCAGAGTCAGAAAGAATCTGTGTTTTAGCCATTCCAAATTCAGGGGAAAGTCCATTAAAAAATATCATAACAGCCATCTTTTCTCACTGAGCTTGTTGAACTTTGACATCAGGACTAAACGACAATGGTAAGGCAAGTTCAGTAGCTGTTTTCCTAAGCTTCATAAAATAACTTGTAACAAATTTTGCTTTTTGTTCCGTTCAGAAGATGCATACAGACATCAAACATTCTATGAACATGTTCTTTCCCAGAGTACAGAAATTCTAAGAATTCTAATAGTTCTGTCATAGAATCACAATGATCTACCAAACCAACAACCTTACACTCGATAGAATTCTTAATCTGAAGATAAAGTCGAGTATCATCACGAAGTCAAGCCCTTTTCTTTTCATCTTTCGGTGGTTCCTCCGTCACATGATCATCCATATCTGTACTAATCAAGTAAAATTGACTCGTTCGACGCCAATCATAGTAATTCGATCCATTTAATTTGTGTTCAGTTATCTTCGATGCCTAAGAAATTACATTAGAGATGACCATATGCTTCACTTCATCCATTATGAGCTAATAACCTCACAAGCAGAAAGAATAAACCAGAATCGAAATCAAAAGCAAACAAAAGAGCAAAACTACTCCAAGCTAAACAAGACAACAACAAACCCAAAGCACAAAAGGGTATTTTATCCAAATAACTCACAACCAAGTAGATTTTGATGAAACCAAACGCACAAGATGATCAGAAACGACGAGCCGAAAAGAACCCAACTAGCCAAAAGTGGAGATGAAGCTCCATGCGCTCCTATGTGCCGGCGTGTGGCGAAGGAAGACTACTGTTCCGGTGGCGTGTGAGCTCCACGCGCGGCTGTTTTCGGCGACGGACAGCTGTAGACGTGATCGGACGGTGACGATGCTTCTCCTGGGATGGTTGGTGAGGCAAACGGCTCTCAAAACTTGATGACTCAACTCAAACCCTAACCTTGTGAGAAGCATAAACCTTAACGTAGTTGTCGAACAAATATTCTAAACCCTAGATGGCTCTGATACCATGTACATAGAAGTTTAGAGAGAATGATAATTCTTATTCACTTAATCAGGCTGAAGATACATATATATAGGTAATTAAGAAATCCTAATCTAGGAGATATGAAATTACAATAAAGGACACCTAATTAAATTTACAATATAAATACATATCAATAATTACATATCATAACACGTATGCGTATATTTCTTTATTTCTTATTTTAAAAAGGAAAAAACAAAACAAAGGGATTGCCTCTTCACAATAAATATCTCAGACAATTGTTGGGGAAAATTGCTTATGTTAGTGCATGTGATTTATATTAATGCATAAACTTGCATGTTGTCGCTCATCCTTTTTTGTTTTCTTTGCTAGGTGTCAGAATTAATGGTTGAGGACTCTGGTAGAGTAAAAGGGGTCAGTATTTACATCCTGCTGACTTTGAAGTATTGATCTTAAAGTGAATGATGACACTGAAATTATATAGGTGAGTCTAGCTGATGGGACATGTGTGCAAGCTTCAACTGTTCTGTCAAATGCAACGCCTTATAAAACGTTTATGGTAAGCAATGTGAATTTTATAATGAGTTTTAATTACTACTTATAAAGGATGCGATCACATTACCTGATTAGCACTTAATTTAATAAATTATAATAATTTCTTGAATTTCATCACAGATATGATAACATCAATTGCACTTTGTCCTTTTTGTGCACACAGGAATTATTGCCTCGTGATATACTTCCTGATGAGTTTCTTCATGCTATTAAGCATGTTGATTATCGATCTGTAAGATTTCCTTCTTTCTTTTCGTTTAATACTTTTTTTATATTATACATATACATATATATACACACACACATGTATGTATGTATGTATGTATTTGGATAAGAAACTATTTCATTGATAATGATAATGAAATTACTAAGAGGGATCCCCAATCCAAAGGACTGGAGTTACAAAAAACTTCACTAATTGGACAAAAGAGTGGAAAGTGTATAAAAGGAGAAAAGGGAATTCAATTTACACCAAGAAAAAGCAATCAAGAGAACCTTGTCAAAAAATAGTCTATTAGTAGTCTCCTCTGATTCAAAGGTTAAAGATTTCTTTCACTCCAAACAGACCAAAGAAAGGCACTAACAAGACTCTTCCACAAAAGATCCTTCTCGGATTTGAAGGGGTGATACAGTAGGAGAGCATTAAGGAGGATGTTGGGGTCATTAGGAAAGCACTTCTCAAGTGATTCCAAAAAGAACAAGCAAACTGGCAGGGGATGAAATGGTGAGATTGTGTCTCCTGTTGCACTTGCAAAGAATGCATTGATTTGGAGACAAGGCCATGAAGCGAATTCTTCGCTGGAGGTGCTCATTGTTGGTGTTGACAGCACAGTGGGCAAGTTCCCTTTAAGAAATATTTATTCTTCTGAGGGTAGAGATCCTGCTGAATTGGCTTGATAAAAAGTGTGGGGCGGTCAACAGAAGAAGAGTCCATGCTGTTAAGTAAGGTTTCAGTAGAGAAAACCTCATTTTTATCATGTGTCCAGATCCAACAGTCATCGTCCAAAGTCAAGTTGATACTGGAAAGAAGTTGAAGGCAATCCATTCTGGGATCTCATCATCCTTTAAATTTCTTCTAAATTGAAGGTCTCAGAAGGCTAAATCCGAGGGCCATATATCATTGACAGAATCTTGATTCCTTCTTGTTAAGGAGAAGAGCCACGGAAAAATAGCAAATAAAGGGCTGCCTCCCACCCAATTATCAAGCCAAAAATCAGTAGAGAGGTTGTTGTCCACTTTAGAAATGACAGAGTTGTGTATTAAGGCTTGGTACTTGATGATTGATTTCCATGGACCTCTAAGGGAGTGTAGAGAGAAGCTGCCTTGGTGTTTATTGAGGGGTTTGGTACCAAATTTTGCATCAATGATCAATCTCCAGAGCGCCTTTTTTTCTTTCTGGTATCTCCAAACCCATTTTGCAAGGAGAGTTGGTTCTCACGAATGACGTATATTCCCAGACCACCTTTATCAGTAGGATGCAAGATTGTATCACATTTGACAAAATGCTTGTGATATCCCTTTAGCTGATTTCCCCAAAGGAACTTGGGAAAAGACTTTCAATTTTCTTAGCAACCTTGGAGGGCAATTCAAAGAGATAAATAATAAGTGGGGAGGTTTGACAGGGTGGCTTGGAGAAGTGTGTGTCCACCAGTCTTTGAGGTATGGGAATTACTCCATCCATTCAAACTTCTTTGAATCTTCTCAACGATGGGGTCCCCAAAGGAAGCAAGCTCTCCTTGTAATTGACCGAGACCTTATGTGCATGTATGTATGTATGTGTGTATATATAGATATATTATTTTCCCCATTTTTCTTATTTAAAATACAAGCTCCACAAAGCGGAAAAAAAGAAAAGGAAAATTAAACAAAAAGAAAAAGAGCAATATAAGATAAGGAAATTAAGGGAAATTAAAGGCAGCCTGGTTCAAGTTAATATCTTGAAGAGAACTTCTCAAAAAGCTTAGAATTTGAACACCAAAGACAGGCCTTCAAATGAGCTGCCTCAAAATGATCGAACTTCTAATGATGATTGTTTTCAATAACTTTATGATTTTTATTTGTTCCAACCATAGTTCCAAGATAGTTAGCTTTTATAGCATTGATTTGTAAGAGACTAGGCCGAGAAGGAAACCAAGGACCCATTAACGACTGTAACAGGTTCATCATGAAGATTATTTATTGGAATATTCGGGGACTTAGTGATAAATCCAAAAGAGTTTCCTTGAAGCACTTTTTGCGGAATCAACACCCTGATTTAGTCCTGATACTAGAAACAAGGAAGCCGATTTTTTATCAACAATTCATCAAATCAACTTGGAGCTCAAATGGAATTGGCTGGACCTTTAACATTGAGGAGGCTGTTTAAGTTTTTAACTTTGTGTAATGTGGTTTTGGCAAACTTACCTACATATTATATGTCATTGTTCCTACTGCCCAACACGATGATTTCAAAATTGGAAAGAATTTTATTATCATTTTTTTGGAAGGTAAAATGGGAAGTAAATTGAACCATCTGGTGAATTGGGTTTTATTTCAATGTCTTTGAAGGATGGAGGTCTTGGCTTGGGTAATTTGAAAAACAGGAATTTGGCTTTATTATTCAAATGGAGTTGGAGATTTATATGCTTTTCGGTGTAAAGTATTAAGGAGCATTCTTGGTGTTAGCACCTTTGGTTGGCATTCATCTCAAAAGTTTGGAAGTTTTCTATGTTTTGTAGTATGAATCATTTGCTGTTTTCAAGTTGGGAAAATTCACAGCAAATTGGGTCTTCCGAAACTCTTTTTGGGAGAATGTCATGCAGCTTTTGAGGGTTTTCCATGACAAGCCGCTTGATTGGACAGATCGGTTGGGTTAGGCTCGTCGTTTTGCTTCATCATGGTGTTCTCTTCTAAAGCTTTTGCCAATTATTCCATTCGGGACATTTGTTTGAACTGGAATGTTTTCATTAATTCAGCTTAATTTATGTCTCTCTGTCTTTGTATTACTCGATATATATCCTTGTTAATTTTGTTGTTCTTGGTATCTTGAATTTTGGAGCACTAGACTCTTTTCATTATATCAATGAAACGCATCGTTTCTGTTTCAAAAAAAAAAAAAAAAGTTGCACTTTTAGTAGATTATCATGATGATTGTAACAATTCTTTAAAGTTGGTTTATTTATTTAAATTACAAAACCTCTGTAATGGTTTTTTTCCCCCTCCATTTCCCCCTAAATTTTATTACTATCAGTAAACTTTTTATTTCTTCTTAAAAAAACGAAGTGATTCAGTCTTGCTTGAGAAATTTTTTTTCATTCAATGAAACAGGCAACTACCAAAATTAACTTAGCAGTTGAGAAAATACCCCACTTTCCTTGTTGTAAGTTTAGTCCATCTGAAGCAAGACGTCAGCTTGTAGGCACCATTCATATCGGTGCAGAAAGGTA
Source organism: Benincasa hispida (assembly GCF_009727055.1). Lineage (NCBI taxonomy): Eukaryota > Viridiplantae > Streptophyta > Magnoliopsida > Cucurbitales > Cucurbitaceae > Benincasa > Benincasa hispida. Next base: position 58,011,754 of record NC_052349.1, read on the forward strand.
CGTTAAGAGTATCCCGTCATCTTGTTTTCTGGATCTTTTTTAAATCGAAGGAAGAGGTGGACACTGATATTATTCTTCTTGTTTATGCTTAAATAACTGCAAATTATACAGGACAATACATCAAATTAATATTTGAACACTGAAATAATTATGTTCTTGGACAGCAATTTTGGGCAAAATACCAGATTGAAAGAAACTGTAGCACGTCATTTTGTTTCCATTTATCCTTGCCTCTGACACTAAGTTGGACTAAAAAGATGAGAAAATCGGTGTTGCTATCTAAATAAAATATGAGCAGTTTTTAGAAGATACATGTGCTGATGTTGGTCATCTCAGTGTCATGTCTTCTTGCTGGTCACTTTCTTTGATAATAAACAATTTGGCATGCGACTTCAACATCCATGATAGAATGCTTTTCTTTCAATGTCATGCAAGGTAGCAAGTAATTCCTTTGAACTTCAGTTGTTAAACCTTGTGCTTCTGATTCAGTATGGAAGAGATTGACTCGGCTTGTCAAGATGCTGTGAATGGCATACCGTCTAGGAGGCCTATTGTTGAGATGACAATCCCCTCTATACTAGACCAGACAATATCTCCTCCAGGTTTACAACATATTATATTCTCTCTGTTAGTGGCATTGATATATATACATATACATATATACATATTATTTATTTATTTAATTTTTTTTAAAAAAAGGAAACAAGCAATGAAATGAGACTAATGCTCAAAGTACAAGAGAATTATACAAAGAGTAAAAAGCCCAAAGGATCAAAACCAAGGCTAAAACTCAGCCCATACAAAAGAGTAACAAGAACAAATGAAACCAACATAAACCAAGACTAAGACAAAACAGAACGAACAATTACAGAAAATACTCAAAGCTAAATTAACTAGAGGAGAGCTGATCCGAAAAGCAATCCACAACAATCTTGGAAAGTTAAAGCTCGCCAGTTTAAGCATAGGTCTTGAAAAGAGTAGTCTTCGAGATCCTTAATGTGCACCAAAAGAAAGCATTTCGACAAGCGTTTTCATTGTGAACCAACTAAACATAGGAATGAAGGTAACAAAGCTCCCAAAATAGAATAATCAGCAATGCTTCAACTATTTGGCAACCCCAAAGTAACAACTTCCATTGTGGTTTCTTGTTTTTTTTTCCTTATAAGAATCAACATTTCTGAATTTTGGGCAAATAAGTTCAAACAACTTCTGACAAGGAGGAGAGGATCAACCCAAGATTAAACCACAATCTTCAATCATAAACTTCAAATGTGTTGGGATTTCTGTCTGACACGATGCTTCGGGGAACGCCATGTAATCTCACTATTTCCCTAAGGAACACCCCTGCTACCGTGGCTGCTGTGAAGGGATGACGGAGTGCGATAAAATAGGCGTATTTCGATAAACGATCAACTACTACCATGATGGAGTTGTGCCCTTCAGATTTTGGTAAACCACCATGCTAATATCCCAAATTAGCTTCGGTATGGACAAAGGATGTAACAATCTTGCTGGAGCTAAAGCAAGTATTTGGCTTGTTGACAAATGGAGCAATCACCTACGAATGCATGCACCTGAGCCTTCATTCCCTTCCAAAAAAACTCTTTCTTGAGGTGCTGATACATCTTTACCATCCCATTATGGCCTCCCATTGGATTATTATGGCATGCTTGGAGTAACAATGGAATTGTGGGTGATGACGAAAGTAATACTAACCTCTGTTCATATAATAACAACTCCCCTTTCAGGGAGTATCCTTGAGGATATGGGTTTCCAGCTTGGATAGCATCCCGGATTCCCCGTAGCTCGTCGTCCATATTGACCTGGCTGTTAAAGACTGCTGTGTTAATACTATCCATAATGCTCAACAAGCCCAACTCCATTGGTGAGGGCATTTGGGAGAATGCATCAGTTGCAGAGTTTTCTAGTCCCCTTTTATATTCAATCTTGAAATCATACCCAATTAGTTTTGCTACCCACTTCTGATACTCGCCAGCAATCACCCGCTATTCTAATAAGAATCTAAGGCTTTTTTGATCCTTGTGCACTGTAAATCGTCGGCCTAAAAGATACGGTCTCCACTTTTGAATAGTCAGGACAATGGCGATTAACTCACACTTATACACTGCTTTTAAACGATGCGTTAGTGGTAGAGCGTGGCTGAAATACGCCAATGGGCGGCCTTTCTGCATTAAAACAGCGCCTACACCCACCCCTGATGCATCTGTCTCATCTACAAATGGTCGGTTGAAATCGGGCAGCCCCAAAACAGGAAGTTTTGTCATAGCTTGCTTCAACGTATCGAAAGCTTTTTGGGCATCCTCATTCCAAATAAAGTTGTCCTTCTTGAGTTGTGTGAGTGGGAATGCAATTGAACCATAGTTAGCTACGAACTTTTGATAGTACCTGGTGAGCTCGAGGAAACCTCTCAACTGTTTAACTGAAGATGGTGTTGGCCATTGCACCATGGCCTCTATCTTGGAAGGATCAGCCGCTACCCCATCCGCTGAAATTACATGGCCCAAATATTCAATCTTTGAGGCTGCGAACCATTTTTTAAAGTTGGCCACCAACTGATTCTCCATCAATGCTTGCAGCACAAGAGACAAGTGATGTATATGGTCATGAATCGATGAACTATAAATCAATATATCATCAAAGAAAACCAATATAAACTTGCATAAATAGGTCCGTAAAATATTATTCATTACCGATTGGAATGTCGAGGGAGCATTTCGTAGTCCGAACGTCATGACCAAGAACTCGTAGTGACCCTCATGAGTTCGAAATGTCGTTTCGTGGACGTTCTTAGGTGTTACTCGTATTTGATGATACCCCGATTCCAGATCTATTTTGGAAAAGACCATGGCTCCCGTTAATTCGTCAAGTAACTCATCAACAACTAGAATTGGAAAATTATCTAGCACCGTCATCTGATTAAGTGCTCTGTAATCGACACAAAACCTCGAGCTCCCGTCTTTTTTCTTTACCAATAAAACTGGGCTGGAAAACGGGCTGGTACTCGGTTGTATGACCCTTGCTGTCAACATCTCCTCAATAAGTCGTTCAACTTCATCTTTCTGAAACTAGGGGTATCGATACGGCCGAACATTTATTGGTCCTGCCCCTGGTTTCAGTTCAATTGAATGGTCGTGGTGCCGTGCCAGTGGGAGTCCTTTGATGGGCTGGAACACCGATTGATATTTTTGTAGAACCGCTTGTATTTCGGGGTGGACATCATCTTGTTCTGTCTTATGGACTTCCTCCTCTGTTTGGACCTTGATCGTATTTAATTCCAGCAGTATGCCTTGGCCTTCCTCTTTTACAAACTTCAACATGGACTTAAGGAGACTTGTGACTTCATCAAACTCTTATCTCCCTTAAGGTGCACCTTCCAATCGCCAATTTGGAAGATTTCAGATGTATTCCAATCGCACTCGACTCGTCCCAATATCATAAGCCATTGGACACCCAAAACTACATCAATGCTGTTAAGAGGTAAAGGAAAAAAATCGTTAATGATAGTGAGATTTGGGAGGTTCAGAACCACACCTTTACAAATCCCGGTTGTTCGAACGGAATTTCTTGTGCCTAACATGATGCCATAGCTCGTCGTAGGTGATTGCGGAATTTCCTATGCCTAACAAAGTACCATTTGACTCGATGAAACCACCCCAAAGGATCGTCACCCTCTTTTCCTTTTCCAGTTGGTTCCCCTTTTTTACACTCTCCTCAACCATAGGTTGCTTCCATTTATCCGTCACCGTCTGTTCAGATGAGCCAGAGTTCCCATCCTCGTCTGCGCCTCCCCCTTTTTTCGACCATGCTTCTAATGCGTGCAACAACTTTTGCTCCATTATTTCCTCTAAAGCTTCTAGTCTTGCTGCCATGGATTGCTCTGTTACTTGCTGCAATTCAACAAATCTTTGATCCATCCTAGTTTCCATTCCAACCTGTAACAGGGTTAGTTGTTCCTCGAGAGCCGACATTCTAGCTTCCATTTTCTTCACCATTCCCCAAGGAACGATGGCTCTGATACCAAAATGATGGAACTTGGGCTATATATTCACTCTTTTGGCAAAATCCCCCCCCCCCCCCCCCCCCAATAATCCCTTTTGTAATTAACCGAATCTTTTCCCATATTACTCACAACTCCTAAATTATTCCCATATCCCTCACCATTTACATTTGATTCCCTCTTCCCTTTTTTCGTTTGCTCTCATACCTCTTAAGAATTGGGGCCTATCATATCCAAAATGTACAACATAAACCAAAGATAAAGAGATACAAGATGAACCAAAGGGGGAAACAACAGAAAAAGTAACAACAGGGGAAGGGGCGGCAAAAGGAGAGAAAAACAGAAAGATATAAGGTGGATTGAAGTTGTAGGAAGCCCTCAAAACGAAAGGTAGAAACAAACCAACCATCCAAGGCACATCAAATATAGGATTGTTACAATTAAATTTAGAATTTTAGAGCGTTTTGGGTATTGAAAGATGTTATATTATTTATAGAGCGTTTTGATATTTTTATAAAAAAAATTCATACTGCTCTTGAGCTAATAGCTATAAGGTTAATTACTCTAAAATTTTCCTTTCTACTCAAACTTACAACATTACTACAAATTTACAATTAAACCGTATTCTTATAGTTTTCTTAATAGCCAATAAGAAAATTCACAAAATATCCCTAAATCATAGGTCTAGATACAACTAAACCCTTAAATTATAGATATTGTTGCAATTAAACTTAGAATTATAGATTAATAATTGTAAAAATTTAACTGTGAGAATATTATTTAAAAGATTCAACAATTAAAATAATAGTTATGAGGTGATCATTGATGTTTGAAAGATGTAAATTGTTAATTTACCTAAAGCAGTTGTATAATAACAAATTGTAGGACAACGTTCAGATCAAGACGGACGTGGAATAATATAATAAAAACACAATAATGATTTAAAATTTTTTGGAGCCCCGGTTGAGTCCGAACTATGGTCAGCAATGGAACATGAATGTAGGGAATACACAATAAATACACACAACACAATAAGCATTGGAACGTGGACTTTGGGAATGCAACAGTAAATACATACAACACAATAAGTTTGGGATTGGGGAAGGAGGATGTAGAATTTATAAAAACACATAATAAACAAGCAAATAAGCATAATGCTAAAAATTTGGTTTAGGATATTTGATTGTAATTTACCTGAACAAAGGGGCAGTATAACTATTTTCATGAAGCAAGATAGAGCCTTACTATGTGGGCGATGTACCAATGCTTAATAGGAAGCTGGCCTTTCATCTATGAGATCAGCAATTTTAGTTTAAGCAACCTATTCTGACTGAATTGATGAAGTCTTTTGTCTTGTAGGCAAACATGTGATCAATTTATTTATTCAGTATACTCCATACAAACCCTCTGATGGTTCTTGGGAAGATCCTGTTTATAGGGTGAGTTCTGTTCCAGAATGAATATGAAGTTGTTTACTTTGGGCACTATAATAGGAGATATGTGCATCGATATTTTGTAGAGTTCCCCTGTTTTAATACCTTTTTTCCCCCTTTCATCTCTCTTCCAATTGCTCGTTCAACACACCATAATCCCTTGAAATTCTGCTTATAGAGTAAGCTCAGTTGCAAATAATAGATATTGTGGATTCTGGTTTAATCATCTTTACTCTAAGAATGCCAAATGGTGCTGGAAATTCAACTGTTTGATTTCATTAATTTTGGTACATTTTATTAATCCAGCTTTGAGCGCGTTGAGTTCTCTATTTACAGGAATCGTTTGCTCAAAGATGTTTTGCGTTGATAGATGAATATGCTCCTGGGTTTAGCTCATCAATTATCGGTTATGACATGTTAACTCCCCCTGATCTTGAAAGAGAAATTGGTCTGACAGGTAAAAAATCTTCTGCATGAATGTACTCAAGTCTAGTCGTCTTGTACACAATTCAGTGGAGAGTATGTTTGTTATGTCTTTTAAATTTCTTATGGATGAGTAGAAGTGTTATTTTTTTATAAAAAAAATGGTGTTTGGTTAAAATTTTACAGAGCAGGTAAAATGCTTTTGAGCAATTCTAAGCATTATTTTTTTAAATAAACTTTCCATAATCAATAGTGGGTCGAGAAATTAAATAAGGGGATAAAAAGCACTTATAATATGTTTTTAGATAAAATAAAGCCTATGTTTAATTTTTCTTCTTAAAGTATTTATACAATAAGTTCTTCATTTAATAACATTTTTTTCCAGAAGGGATGGGAAAGCATTCATTTTGAAATAAGCTATAACATCATAATTTCCTGACTGTCATCTGCAGTCTTCAATTCTTTGTAAAAAGTGTTTACTAAAATTGCTTTATAAATATTCTTGTAAAAGGTTTTAGCAGAATTGCTTTATAAGTATTTTAGTAAATAGTAGTTGATAACAAATCTCTTAAAAGAATTTTCCCATTGCTTAAAATGACTTGTTCTAACATATTCTAAAAGACCCGTTACAAAAGGAATCTGTCTCTCTTTCAAATGATTCATTGTCTAAGTGTACCCATTTCAAATTTAAGTGGTCATAGGAAAGGCCAAAATTACTTTCAAACATAGCTTAAAAGGATTTTTCTTGCAGGTTAAATCTACAAATGCTTGAAGTTTCTCTGATAGACATGGTTTAATTATGGGATTACAGTATCCCTGTTGCTAGTAGTATCTTGAGCGGATGGAGGTCCTCCCTATTAAAGGGGTTCTAAATGTTTAAACAAGTATCTTTAAATTAAAAAGTAGTTTCAAACACTCATAAAGTCGTTCCAAGCAGTTACAACTAGTCGTTGGAATTTACTAAAATTCACTTATAAAAGTTTGCATGCACGTACATAGTTCATAACACGAGATTACATCAAAATTTCCTTTTGCAGGAGGGAACATCTTCCATGGCGCCATGGGGTTGGATTCGCTCTTCCTTTTGCGGCCAGTTAAAGGATGGTATGTCAGTCAGTCTTATATTAATGATAATGGGAACTAATTATTGAACAACATTTTAGGAAGAGGAAAGTTGATATTTTTCTAATCAATCCTTTACTAAATTTGTAATTTGCTTGTGAAATTCAGGTCAAATTATAGAAGTCCAGTGAAAGGGCTGTATTTGTGTGGAAGTGGTGCCCATCCTGGAGGTGGTGTGATGGGGGCACCTGGTCGTAATGCTGCAAAATTGGTTCTTCAAGATTTGAAGAACAGACAACTCAGCTGAGCTCAATAACAAAGAGAACCATCACTTACCCAAAATTCTACCCTCTTTTCTTGTACGCTACCTAACCGAACCGGTTGGAACGAGATTGGTTCAGTTTTTAACCAAAACGGAGAAAACTTCGATTTTTTCAGTTTAAGACACCTTAGAACCAAGGTATTCGATTTGGTCACTAATTTTGGTCAAAATCTTACCAAACCGCACTGTGAACTCCCTGCTTGTACCTCATGACTCATGTTTGTTAATACTAAGAATGTAGTATAGAATGACTTTTTGACTTTTGAAACAGAAATAATAATGAAAATATTTAAGATTTAGAATCTAAGGTTTTGGTTGCAACCTAATGTAGGGCATGTTTGGGAGTCTTTTCATAGAAATAGTGATTTTAACGAAATTGGTTTTATTAACAAGTGATTTTTATACCATCATTTTGAAGTTGGGTTATACACTTTTAAAAATGTTTTTCTATAATCGATACTAAAAGTAGTTCTCAATTACTTGAGATCGTGGTAAGGATTTTGACTTTTAGAATAACTATTTTGATAAAGTTATTTAATTATAGTTAGCTTTGTAAAAGTGTGATAAATCATGTAAGATATTTGGTTCCATATTAGTATACATGATTTAAAAATAATTTAAAGTTTTATTAAATGATTAATGTTTGATTTTAAAGGTAGTTTTAAATGGATCAAATTATTAAAAATTATTACATCTGAGATTGAAAACAATTAGAGTAAATATTGATTTATACCTTGTATCAAATTAAACTCCAAACTAATAATTGTATTAAAATAAACTTTGAACTTTGGGAGTTGTATTAATATAGACCTAAACTAATAATTAAATTAATTTAAACCTTGAACTATTATAAGTGTATCAATTTCAGTCTTAAATTTTCATAATTGTATCAACTTTAAACTTCCATTATGTTTTATTTGGATACATTTATGAAAGTTTAAAGTTTAAATTGATACACTTATAATAGTTCAGCAATTAAATTGATATAATTATTAGTTTGGGGTTTGAATTGATACAATTCTCAAAGTTATTAGTTTGGGGTTTAAATTGATACAACTTCAAAATTCGGGGTTCAAATTTATACAATTTTCAAAGTTTAGTCTTTAATTGATACAATTCTTAGTTTAAGGTTTAAATTGATACAACTCTTAAAATTTAAGGGTATATATTGATATTTGTCTAAAAAATTATATAAGGATAAATAAAAGTTTAAGAGAAAAAATGTAGTGCTTGAGAAAATTTTCAAAGAGAGATGAAAATATTAGAGACAGGAGAAATTTAATAGAAACCAAGAAAATTTAAGGATGATATAAAAAATTTGGAGTGACGAGAAGTAGAAAAATCTAGAGAGTAAAAGTTGGAGAGAGAAAAAGTGGAGGGTTAAAAACCATTGGACAAACAAAAAGTGAGGAAAACTAGAAAAATTAAAATAATATTGTGATTTTTTTAAAAAAATATTGTTGTTTAAAAATAATTTAGAAGAATGTTCTACTCTTTTTTTTTTTTCAATTTAGCGTATCAGGCCGAGTATTCAAAATTCGACAAGTCTAAGTCGAATTTTGAAGACTCAACTTCCATCCCCTTTTTTTCATTTTATTATTTTAATATTTCACATTCTTTTTTTATTTTATTATCTATTATATTCCATCTCACTCACTTTGTTATTATTTTTTATCACCATCTTCTTAACTTAACTCTAAGAAATATCATAGAAAATAGTATCTCATTCACGTTTTCTTCCATAATTTAAAAATAATAAAGTGTAAATTAAAATATTCATATTAATACAACTATTATCTCATTTATATAAAAATAGTTAAAACAATCAATGTGTCCCACAAGGCGGACGTCGTCGATTTCGAGCTGACTGTCGTCGTCGACTTCGAACTTGAGATTGCTCTGGTTCCTCTTGATTTTTCTCCTGTAGGAATATATCAGCATGCAGCGGAAACAACAAAGATCAATAAGAATTCTAATTCATTAATTTTGGTTGTAACTAAAGTATGCTCATACAATAATAAGAGGGTTTCAAGTAATACCTTTGTAGAACTTCTTGAATCACGAATTCAGCTGCAAATCTTCTCCAATTCTTCTTGTAAACCACCTCAAGATATTCTCTACTATTCTCTTGGAGCTTTAGATTGAGTCGTGGGACTCAAAATAAGCTTGAATGAAGGGAATTTGGAAAAGAATTCACTATTGCACCCACTTGAAGAATACCTTCTTCAACTCGAATTTTTCAGCAAAAACTCAATTGATGCATGCCTCATTTCCACCTCAAACTTTTCTATTTATTGCAGGATATTCATGCAAAGAAGAAGGTTCCATGAGATCTAGCTCATGCTTGGTGAATTGAAGCAAGAGCAAGTGGGATTGGTGTGAGCAACTTGGTTGATAGTGGAAAATCCAACATTTCCATTTTTGTGTTTTTTCCAATTTCTCTAATTTACAAATTAAATTTCCAAAATCAATTTGATTTAAAAAATTGAAAACATTTATTAGTTTTTCCAAAAATTAATTTCACATCAAATTAATTTTCTAATAAAATTAATAATATATAATTAATTAAATAATTTAATTAATTTAACATCAAATATTAAATTAATTTTACACAAATTACACCTTTATGAATTTAATATTTAAATTATATTTAAATATTAATTAATTCTCTAATTCTGTTTAATTCCAAAATTAAACACGTAATTATATCTCATATAATTACTAATTCCCCTAATTCTAATTTGAACGTTTCAAATTAACTTACCACGCTGCTCTAAAACTAATCTATTTACAGCTAGTAGAGGGACCTTGCGGACCTACAAATCATGACCTCCAACGATCCGAGATTAATTGACTAAAACTCTTTACACTGAATTAACCCCCCATTCGTTAACTAATGGGTCACTCCACTAAAGCCCAAAGTTCCACTCCCTTCATTGTAGATATATTATGTCCACTCGATATAGCCATGATTAGTAAGTTAACCCTTCACAGGTTGTTCGTAATAACGGCTGGGTCAAATGTTTATTTTACCCCCGAGATTACCTCTTGTTTCTTAAGTCCCACTGATCCTCTAATGAACAATTGATTTATGATCCAATCAATAAATTGAGTCCCTCTCGGGCCAATGAGAGGGTGAGGCCCCTTGTTCAGATTCGGAGTCAGCACTTAAGGGAACAACCTATTTACTATCCCTATTCGTGGGTAGGAGTAAACTCTATCTTGCACCCTATGTCCCCCAGCTATCTACCCGGTCTTACCCTTGAAATGGAGGTTTATTGAGCCGGCGCTGTTGAGCCAACCCTCACGTATACAAATCTAAGGATAATCCCGAATAAACAGGAGTTCATATTTAGCTCAGGATTAAGGTCAAGTTACCTAGGTCATCGCTTTGAAATAGTCAGTCTTAAACAATAAACAACGTTATAAAGTATGAGTGACTAATTTCGTGGTCCAATCTTGTACAATCTCATTGCACAAGATGCCACCACTCCTCATGTCATAACATGTACGAACTAAGATCACATCTTCTGTAGCACTTTACAACTCCTTGTAACAACTATAGAGTAGGCCGCATCCAATAGTGTTACCAGAATAAGATACCCAACCTCATTCATATACTATAGATCATTTTGACTATTTACTCGAACTTGATCCATTTTTTTGTCTTCACATAAAGTTTAAGTACTCATGTAATAGTCATGGGTCTTTTAGTTTATTGGATTTCTAAAATGAAATAAGCAATTCATATTTTCAATAATAACGTTTTGAATTTTCAGAATAAGTTTTTATTGTTTACAAACCACGAGTTTTAGGACATAAAACCCAACAGCTCCGGTACCTCTAGAGGTGCTTCATAATATAAATATTCATTATGCTCTCCACGACTGCGATCATGTCCATGCACGTATGAAGACGATGGACCAACCTCTGAATAATAATATTCTAAACCAAATGCTGGCATCATCATCATCGGACTAACATAATCAGTTTGCTCTGCATCTGCATCATAGGGGGCATTTCTTTCATATTGTGGGCAATCTCATCGAACTCATCTTCTTCTTCTCGAATAGGTCCTCTACGTCTAGGAGCTGGTGGAGGAACAATAAGTATATTGTATATATAATGTATCTCCTCCATATAGCGCTAGTTGTCACTACATATAGCAAGAACCTGGTTCGGATCATTTGCAACATCACGGAATATACTGTTGTTCGATCTCTGTGAATTATAAAACAATTAGATATTATTTAAAATAAATTTAAATTAAAAATAATTAGATAATATTAATTTATTTACCAGATAACCCGCAGCTGCTCCTGGACGAGTAACGTAGCGCCTTGTGATATTATTATACAAGTTGATGTAGTTTTGAGTGACATCCCTGTCAAACTGCTCAATAGAAGCCCCTATTGCAATAAACCATGCACGATAGTACCACCGCACTACCAAATGTGCAACTTTTTTGGACCAATCTCCAGTTCTTAAGTTAATGTCATACAGTAGGGGTTCAGTATTAATACAAGGTGATGGGACATCCTATTGAAAACTGAATTGTCTCATCATCCCGTCAGGAAGATGCCATTCACCAATATAAAAACATATGAGAGAACTCATCGTCCGCAATATGTTTTGACCATTTGTAAAGAAATTGGGCAAAGTGTGCATAACAAGTTTGTAAGGCTCCCAAATTATCTGAAACACAAAATATTATATTGAAAAACATTAAAGACAAATACAATAAAAATCTGTATAAAATAATCAATTTGGTTTAGTATTGATGTACCTGATCAAGTTGAAACAGATCAAACATGTATCTATACTAGTTGACTACATGTGTGGTTGTCCTAGTCACACAAAATTTGTCTCTCCACCTAAATTTTTAAATTGATAATTTAGATTCCAAATTTACTAGATCAATCATATCAAAATTAAATTGAACTAAAATAATATATTGAGAACCGTAGGCTCGTCCAGCTAACTGAGCGTCATTTACATGTTGTAGCCATGGAGCCATTATTGGAAATCGCTCCCAAGCCCATAGCTACAAAAGTATCAAAGGCCCAGCTATCTCACGAACTTCAGGTTTTGTTACTTTGCACAGTTGTCTATACAAACATACCAAATATGCTCCATCCCACGAATACCGTCCCGTATCATAGAGGTTAGCTACGTTGGATTTTATGTCCTAAAACTCATAGTTTGTAAATTAATAAACATATTATGTTTTTTTTTTCGATAAAGTTGTTATTGAAATTGTAATCTTGAATCCAATAAACCAAGGTCTTGAGGCTATTTAATGTAGTTTGAACTTTATGTAGTGATATAAATGTGGATCAAGTTCAAATATATAGCCAAAATGGTCTATAGTATATGAATAAGGTTGGGCGCCTTATTCTGGGGACACTATGGATG
>NC_052349.1:58027199-58064417 GCF_009727055.1 Benincasa hispida
ACCAATTCGAATCATCTATCATACTATTATAAGTTTATTCCATATGAGCTAGTAGGGGAACCTAATGAACCTATAGATCATGGGCTCCAACGATCCGAGATTAGCTAGCTAAACTCTTTGACGGAGCTAATCAACATTCGTTAACTAACGGGTCATTCCACTATAGTCCCGTAGTTGCACTCCCCTCACTATAGAATATATTTTTGTCCATTTGATATAAACCATGATTAGAAAGCTAATCCTTCACAGGTTGTTCGTAATCCGTCGTTGGTCATAAAAAACCGTTTTACCCCCGGAGACTACATCTTATTCCTTAAGTTCCACCGATCCTCTAATGAATAATTGGTTTAAGGTCCAACTTATAAATCGAAATCCTCTCGGGCCAAGGAGAAGGTGGGCTTCTTGTTCAAGACTTGGATTCATTAATAAAGCGAACAAACTATTCTACTATCCTATAATGGGTAGGAGTGAATTTCGTCTTACACCCCTATGTTTCCAGCTATCCACCCGATCTTACCCTGAAAATGGAGGTTTATTGGGCCAGTGATGATGAATGCCCTCACTCATGAAGATCTAAGGATAATTCTGAGTGAACAGGAGTTCATAATTAGCCCAGGATTAAGATTAATTACCTAGGTCATCAATTAACGAAATAGGCAATATTTATACATAAGAACGAATTTAGAATGTAAAAAGAGACTATTTCATGGTTCAATCTTATATTAAACTCTTTACATAGGAAGCCCCCACTCACATATCTCTATATGAACGATTCAAGATCACATCGTTTGTACTAATTACAAAGTGGCCGCGTTAGTTAACGAATGTTGATTAGCTCCGTCTAAAGAGTTTAGCTAGCTAATCTCGGATCGTTGGAGCCCATGATCTATAGGTTCATTAGGTTCCCCTACTAGCTCATATGGAATAAACTTATAATAGTATGATAGAATGATTCGAATTGTTTGAATTAGGTGAAGAGAGAGAAACTGATAAGTAAATGTGATATAGTGGTCGGGTTTTCAGTTTAGAGATACAACTTTAATATTTAAATGTGATTTAAATATCAAGAATATGAATACGTTCATATTCGAAAGCTCTGAAATGATGGAAATGGTCAAAGATGTAAAAAGTCAAAGAGTTGACTTTTGACTTTGAAAAATCAAACTTTGATCGGCCTTATATTCAAATATGATTTGAATTTTGAGAAATGAATGCGGATTCATGCTCGGGAGGTCAAAATTAGTTAACACGGAAAAAATCATAAAAAGTCAAAATGTTGACTTTTTGGTCAAAGTTTGACTTTGACAAATGACTAGTTTGCCTTTTGACTATAGTTAGTGGAAAAATCCAAACTTTTGTTGGATAATTCCACTAACAAAATAGTGGGCTAGGTGTTGGCTTATAGTGGAGACATCAAGCCCACTAAGATAGTGGATTATAGGTGTTGAATGTTTATGGATTTGGTTCATGTTGCATGGTTTTTTTCTATAAAATGGGCTTTCATTTTGAATGAAAAGATTTAACCAATTTTGTCAAATTTAGTTTTTCAAAATTGAGCTAAAAAAAAAGGTAAAACCCAAAACCAAAATTTCATCTTATTTTTTCCATCTCTTTCTCTCTCTCAGTTTCTTCATCCACCGGGTCCCACAACTCGGTTCTGAGTCCAGAGGATAGTAATCAACTCTAGTGGTGGTCTGAAAGAGTTCAGGTTCAGATTCAGCGAGGAAAAACGTTGTTCGGGAGCTACAAAGGTAATTTTAATTATTGTTTTTCCTTCAATTACATGCATCTTTTCCTTTAAATTAAAAGCAATTAGAGTGTAATTAGGTCCTTATTCTACTGCGTATGTCTCGAGTTCCATCAAACTAATAGTGACAGAAACATCAAGTGAATAAAATGACTTGATTTGTCAGAAAATAGACTTCTACCGATCATTTGCAGTATATATGCTTGCACATATCTCATGACGATTTCCTCGTCTGCATCATCGGCGAGCTCACGGAATTCTGTCCCTAACCATATCAAACTTAACCTTGATTCTTTAATTTTATCGACAGGTAGAGTCATACCGAGGTACAGTTGACAAATTTGTAACTAAACATCATACATCGCTCCAGAGACTGGCTCACCGTCAACAGGTAACCCGAACAACACTTCTATGTCTTGTAGAGTGATAGTGCACTCTCCAATGGACATGTAAAATGTATGCATCTCAGGCCTCCATCTCTCGATCAATGCTGTGATGAGATGCCGATCTAACTGAATGAATTCCAATCTGGCAACTCCATAAAATCAGATGTACGAAGTAGCGGTAGTATTCGAGGATGGAGTGGAATAGTACGCTAAACAACTGCCTCTCGATGCCTATAAGATATTTTGCTAGTGGTATGATCTTGCCATACAACAGATGATCGATGAATCAATTGGTTGTACAAAACATCGGGATCAATAGGTCCTGGATTTAAAACCATGATCTAGAAGAAAAAAAATTATTTATTTCTCAATTAAATATTGTACAACTTAATTTAAAAAAATAATGTACAACTTTATAAGTTATAATAAAAAAAATTAAAGATACAATAAAAGTATCATTTACACAATTGAAATAGTCTTACAAGATAAAAAGTATTAATAATAAAAATCCCTAACTATCTGAAGTCTATCTTAGTAAAGAATGACACTTTCTTCGATTATGACCTAACTGATTACAAAACTCACATCGTTGTCGAGTGATTGGTTTGGTCCAATTCATCTCACTATGGTAATGTGAACTCTTTGGTTTACCAGTTTTCTCAACAAGATGGCTCAGCATGTAAGACGAGCATATTAGGGTGTGTGATCCAGTAATCTTCATGCGATATAGGTTGAAATTGAGGAGAGTAACATTCAGCATATATTGAAAATTTATAGTAGTTCTCAATAAAATCTTTGTAGTTCATGTTAAAATGTGAGCAAACTGTCATAAAATGCGAGCATAGAATGTCAAACGTTTGCCATTTGTTACATAAACAGTACCGCTCGGACCCGTTTAGTCTCAATATTTGAATATTTTCTCCTTTGACATTGAGATTATGACGTCCGGTCTTCACATGAAACACACCTTCACATCGATCGTATGACTGTACTTCATGTTTACTAGATCTTGCAACCCATTTATTAATTTTTTTCGTGTGCGTACCTGAATTTTTACTCCATTTAGTATTATAAATATGCTTGAAACAAATTGTTAATAACATATATGTATAAAATAATATTATCGGGTGTATTTATCTTGACATTCCAAAGCAACTCTTATTTCTTTCCTTCTTTTTTCGAAATAATTTACGCACTTGAAGAATATTATTTGAGCAAGAGAATTCGAGCTCCTTTGAGAACGTCATTTATGCACTATGATAGATTTATCATCATCCACCCGTATCTGAATCCTCCATCATGTGCTTGAGTCCATTGCTCTATACTAATGTTGTAAAAAAAACTCAGACAACTCTAATTTATTCTTTTGATGTCCTTGATGGCTCTGTTAAACTTTTGAATTTGAAATTGACACCCGACACGATAAACATAATTTTTTAATGTGTTAATTTTGTATTTTTATTGAAGTTGCTGACGATATGTCGTAAGCAGAAACATTGGTGACATTTTGGTCTCGTCCAACCATTTGCTGGATTGTTCATTGCTGCGATGATGTGAACATATCGATTTGAAATTAAACACACATCTTCGTGTGTTACAATTTCTCTCAAGTGTTTCAGGAACCATCTCCATGAGTCTGCAAACTCCTCATCTGCAATGATGAATGCAAGTGGAAGAAGATGCCCGTTTGAATCAACTGATGTAGCAATCAGTAACTTTCTTCGATATTTTCCATATAAGTGGGTACCATCTATTTTAATTATCGGCCGACATTTATTAAAAGCTTTTATACAAGAACCAAATACCCAAAATACATAAGTTAGGATAACATGGCCTTCAGTAAGTGTTTCTTTCACTCTCTACTCAACACGTGTTCCGGGATTGGTCTGCTTAACCATATACAGCCACCTGGGTAACAATTTGTATGACTCATCTCAGTCACCGAACACTTTAGCCAACGCTTTTCTTTTTCCCTCCCACACCCTATGGTAAGAAACATGATATACAAATTTTGATTTTATGTCGAACTGCAGTTGTGCCACGCTGATAGATGGTTTTTCTCTTACAACATCACAAAGTTCTAGTGCAATCATTGATGAATCCAACTGCACATGATTTTGACTCAATTCTGAATAAAATATGTATATTGCTCAACATATTTAGTAATCTCGAACAAGCCATGCGATCTTTTCTTTATTGTACGAAGTCTCCATTTGCAACCTTCTTCCCACTTCTCACTGAATTGTCCAAATTGCCAGTGTCGATTCCACAATCTCATATGGTGCATGACATTTAATAGCAAAATATTTGACCGTATGTTGTTGCATTTCTTTGTCTTGACAAATCACCCCTTTATACAATTGGGTATTGTCAACATCTACAAGGGCTACAATTAGGTCATGTTCTCGAGTGCAATCTAGTACATTCATATCTAAATCGTTGAATGTATCTGAAGGTAACTCGTGTTCATAACCATCAAAATCCAACTCTTCAAATTCATCATCCGTTTCTGTTCTGAAATCTCTGTACTGATTGTTAGCCGTCATATCTTCATCATCACATGGCGATGCAATTGATTCTGCCATATTGTCAACTAAAGTTTTTAAAGTATAAACATCAACTTTTAAAACATAACAATAAACTAAACTTTTAAAACTATTTTTTCAAAGTTAATACTAAAAAAATCAAATATCATAAGAAATATGTTAAAAAAATCACAATAATTTTGTATTAAACTAAAAATACTAAAGTTTTTAAATTATAAACATCAACTTTTTAAACATAACAATAAACTAAACTTTTTTAAACTATTTTTTTTCAAAGTTAATACAAAAAAAAATCAAATCTCATAAGAAATATATTAAAAAATCACAATAATTTTGTATTAAACTAAGAATACTAAAGTTTTTAAACTATAAACATCAACTTTTTAAACATGACAATAAACTAAACTTTTTAAAACTATTTTTTTCAAATTTAATACTAAAAGAATCAAATATCATAAGAAATATATTTTAAAAAATCACAATAATTTTGTATTAAACTAATAATACTAAAGTTTTTAAACTATAAACAACAACTTCTTAAACATAACAATAAACTAAATTTTTTAAACTATAAACATCACAGTTAAATAAAAACAAACAAGAAATTTTAACTTTTTTTTATTAAAAACAAACAAAATACTAAACTTGTTAACTAAAAAAACAATACTAAAATATAGAATATCATATAACAAACGACAAATTACTTCTTGATCTTCAATTTAAAAACAATATTAGAAAAATTAACATTAACATGGTAGACTAACATAAACATGATATATCTGAAATATTATTAAATTCGGCGTAATATAGATATATAACTAATATTAAAAAATTATTAACATCAATATAAGAAATAAAAATGATATATTAAGCATAAACAAATATTAAAAACAAAAAGCTACTAATAAATAAAAATTAAAGTTCAACTCACAAATTCGACCATAGTTCTTTTTTTCCTTCAAAGTGACTCACCTTTTTTTTTTTTTTTTTGTTATTTGTTATCCGACAACAACAACTACAAAAAATAAAATAATATTATAATCTAAAACTTATAAAAAAAAATAGTAATTTAGTTGATCAAACATATACCTCTTTTTGAATCTTTATTTCCCGAACAACAATAAAAACTATAAAAAAATAATAATAATATAAGAACAAAAACAAAATTTATAATTATTCTTAAAAGAAAATAGAAATCTAATAGAGTAAATTAACAAACTAGTATAATTTGTGATCAAGGGAGAATTATGGGGACAATTTGTATCAAACGAAATAGAAGAATGTGAAATGGAAATGGAAAGTAAAAAATGGGAGGAAAGAGGTTTTTGATGGAACGAAGAAGGGGGAACAGTGAGATAAAATTGGAGGAGAGGGGTTTCAAATCGACGAAGAAGTGAGGAAAAGTGTGATCTAGGAGGGGGTTTAAAAAGCCATAGGTCGAGTGTTAAACACTCGACCCACGAGAAAGCTGGCCATAGTAAAGTCATGGCCACCATGTTGTGCAGAAGTTTGTCAGCATGCAGAAGCCCAGCAAAGGATTCTTGGCAGAGGCATGGGAAAGGGAATCTTGGCAGCCATGGGGAAGACCTTTGTCGAGTGTTGAACTTTCGACCTAAAGAGGTCGAATGTTAAACACTCGACAAGCAGTATATGTCAAGTGCTGAACACTCAACAAGCTCCATTGTCGAGCCTTCAACCTTCAATAAGTATCTCAAAATTGCAAAACAACCACAAATCCCTAAATAGTTTTCAAACCACCATATTTCCCTAATTAGTTTTCAAATTTGCAATATTTCAATAAAAGGTATGAGAAAAACTTATATATATATTTTAGAAATTGAAGAAAATTAGATGTAAATATTATAAAAATTAGAGAGGAATAAAATAAAAATGGAAAAAAAATTTTAATTGAAAAATACAAAATTTCTAATTAGGAAAAAAAAAAAGAGTGAAATATGAGGGGAATTTTTTAACATGATATTGTAGTGTTTTTGAAAAGAAGACACTCTAACAAAAACCACTTAGGATCACATTCCAAATAATTGATAGGGAATCATTTCAAGTGATTTTGGATATTTCAAAAATTACTTTTTCATAATTGTTAAACATCACAATTTTAGAAGAAAAATAATTTTAGTAATGTCAAAAGTGATTTTGATCATTCTAAAATTACTCTCAAATATATTTATTGTAATGTTTAACAACACCTAAAATTAGTGGAGGTATAACTTATAGAAAAGTTATTCTTATTCTCTCCCCCTCTCTCTTAATAAAGTTATGGTGTTTGGTTAAATAACCAAAGATGATTTTGAAGATTTTAGAAAAAGAAATAATTAACAAGTACAAGAGAAACTAATTTTCTGCCCTTTGAGATATATTTCAATAGACTTTAAATTGTTTCAGTAAAGATTTTTCCATTAAATATGAATGAAAATGGATGCAGTAATTAATGTACGAAAATTAGAAAATATATGTGACATCATTTATAACGTTATTCATGTAAATTGATAATGTAGTTAATATTTAAAAATTAATTATTGTGAATAATGTTGTAAATATTGTCAACTTTAAACGAAGAGTAATAACAATCTTAATGTTTTATGTAGTTGAAACTAACCGTAAACTATGTTATATTGCCTTACAATCTTTATGGTCAGGTGTTGTGTGAATTTCAATCCTGTAACAATTTTTAAATTTGGAGGTTTGAATAAAACATTTCAAAGTGGAACAAACTAAAAAAATATCCAAAATTTTAGGAGTGTTACTGGCCAAAATTTGAATAGTTTCAAATGAACTCTGTTCTTAAAAAAACTTTAGCGAAAAAAATGAGAGATTTTTAAAAATAGAAAAAAAAAGAAAAAAAAAAGAAAACTATTTATACATAATAGTAAAATTTTAATCTTCCTTTGATAGAGGTTGATAGAAGTCTATCAAGACGTTGATAGAAGTCTATCAGTGTCTATCAATATATATTTTTTAATTTCTATAAATAATTTGATTTTTTTATGTGCAAAATTTTTTTTAAAAAAACTATCCGAATAATTGAACTAAAAAATCCTAATTTAATCTGGCCAACACCTTTGAAATTCTTGTTCATATTTTCCCACTTTTTTTCATTTAATTTAGGGTAATTACAATTTGTAACATTTTTAAGAATAATAACAAAGTGTATAACATCATTTAAAAAAATTACAAATATAGATAAGTCTATCAATAATGACTCCTATCATTCATAGACTTCTACCCTCTATTACTATTTAAATTTGACCATATTTATAATTTTTTTTATTATATTATATCTATTAATACTTTAGATCTAATGTCTATATTTGTAATTGTACCTTTAATTTAATATCGTTACTCATTTTCTTAATTGGGTTATCATTTTCGTGGAAGGAAGGTTTACTTGTTCAGTAGCGCACTCCAAAAGCTGTAGGTCAGCGTCTTCCTTTCCCTATCCTTTACCACAACATTTGAGATCGACCCACCTGAAGATTTTGCTTATCGGACCGCTCTGCACTTTTATCCATGAGGTTTTTCTTCAAATCTTCTTTCTTTTTTCGTTATTCTTTTTGTTGGTTTGAGCTTCATCTCATATTGTGTGGTTTCTTTATGTTGATTTTGGGTTGTGAACTTGTATCTCTTGAACTTCTGCCGAAATTCCCTACTTTTTTCATCACGTATCCCGCAATTTTGCTCTTTTCTACTCTAGAAGTCAGTTAATGTTCACTATGGCATTCCCTTTGATTAGTCTAATGAGTTTTATTAAGCTCCCTCAACTTCATTCTCTTGGACCCTAAAAGTGAAATGCATTTCTTTAGAAAATTTTGATTGCGGGTTGAAAAATTATATTGAGATGGGTTCCGAAGGGAGAATAAAAACGAATAGATTCTACTTCTCCAATTCAAGTAAACCAAACGCCTGACCCTTCTTCTCAGTAACTGTATTGTTTTGTTGGCCAAATTGAATCTCTGCAACTACCAAATGAATGATGTAATTTCTTTTTGCTCCACAACACAACATTTGACATAAGGAACTTCAAGAGAGACTTTTATATCCTCGTTTCTCCATGGCTAAATAATGGAAAATAACCTAAATAGCAGACCATTTCTCTTCAACTTGTTGACTGCTGTCTAAACTTTGCTAAGCCTAATTTATTGCTGATGGTTGAATTCTTGTAGAGTGATGTTTTCTATTTTATTTTGCTCACCTTTTACGGTTTCTTTTTGTTAATTTTTTTAAGGTATATCTAATACATTGATTTTAATAAAATTACAGCTGCTAATTCTGTGGCTTGGAGAATATAAACATATTAGTGATACCGTGTGGCACTAAGGACAGAGATTTCATATAATGATTTTGTCGGGATTAAGTGGCAAACCCTCAAAATGTTGTCTTCTGAGACCTAGTGCAAGGATTCCGCGTGAGCTGGTTTCATCTTTTCCCAATGGGAACTTTAGAGAAAATATTGATTTGCAATATCTCAAAAGGTTCTGCTCACCAATACACGTTAGTGTTCTTTTGAATTCATCATTCATTAACCTTGTTGTTTAATGCAGAAGTTGCTGGACGGGTCCTGCTCTTAGATGCAAAACTCTCCAGATTCGGCACACTACGAAGTGTGCATTTGACGCTTCCTCCGAAGATTTTGCAAATGAGTCTGCCGGTAACGTTCTTATTCCATCTTTGAAATGGCATAGAGAATAAGCTGTGTGGCTCGGAAAAGAAAATCATTAGTTGTAGCCTTTCTGATGTGCCAAACCAAACATTCCTTGTGTTAATGAGCTAATGTGTCAAGAGTAGAGTACATGTTTTCAGTCTTCTCCCTACACTCTCAATTTATATGTACATATATGGGATCAAATTGAATTTGACATTGCTAAGTGCTAACACATTACCAGATTTGATGGATGAAATCTTTTTGTCATATTTCAAAGGAGCTTGATGTTAAAGTACTAGTAGTTCCAAAAGTTAAAGTAGTTGGATTAGCCCTTATTTGTTTAAGGCATATTTTCTGCCTCTATGATTCCTATCTTTTGAAAAGATACATTTAACCAATTAACCTTGTGATGGGCCTGATTTTTGTTGATTTTTTCCATTAGCCGTATTACCAAAAAAAAATTACGGCCCAGAAGGTGGAGGGAAAATAGGAAGAAGAAGAAGCAATGCAATACTGGGATTTATAACAATAACATATGATTCTACACAAGATTGTGATAAATTACCTAACAAGTATGGCAAATCTATTCATTCGTATATTGATGATAATATTTACTGCAGTTGTATTAAACAAGCTCCACATTCCATTTTGTCTCATCAGATTATTCATTAACACAATTTCCTTCACGACTCTTTTCTCAAATTAGCTTAACTCATCTCTGAGCTTCCTTCTTGACTTTCTCTGCTAGTGCAGCTATATTCCCTCGAATTCATGTAAGGGATCCATACAAACGGCTTGGCATAAGTAAGGAAGCATCTGAAGATGAAATTCAAGCTGCCAGAAACTTCCTTATTCATAGATACGCAGGGCACAAAGAAAGTGTTGATGCCATTGAATCAGCTCATGATAAAATTATCATGCAAAAGTTCTATGACAGAAAAAACCCAAAAATTGACATCAAGAAAAAGGTCAGGGAAGTCAATCAGTCTCGGGTTGTGCAGGCTATAAGGAGCAGGTTCCAAACACCATCTACAAAGTTCATTCTCAAGACATCAATTGCATTCTTAGTTCTTGGGATTCTCACCATTCTCCTTCCAACCGAGGAAGGTCCAACCCTTCAGGTTGCTATATCACTCATAGCAACTTTCTACTTCCTACATGATCGACTGAAGAGCAAACTCCGAGCATTCCTTTATGGGTACGTCTAGAATTTCATATCGTTTCCCTGTCTGAACTTCATGATAGAAAATAAATATAAACCGAGTACAAAGCATCTTTTCTGGTTGAGTGGCTGGTGACTCCTCTTTTCTCCTACAACCTCTTATAGATCAGAATCTAATGGTATCTGATGTGATAACTGGGTTTGATTTATGTGAGTTTTCCAATGGTACAGGGCTGGAGCTTTTATATTTTCATGGCTGCTGGGAACCTTTTTTATGGTATCTGTGATTCCCCCTGTAATCAAAGGATTGAGAGGATTTGAAGTAACTACTTCATTAATAACCTATATCTTACTCTGGGTTTCTTCTACATATTTAAAGTAGCAAAGCAAAGGTCTTCGTCTATTGTGAGATTCCAATTTTGCTGCGGCCGAGCTTCTGCTCCACACAGTGTTCTGCTTCCTTACCCATTGGGTTGGTTAATGAGGAGGATATTGTTGAAATTGAAGGGTTCTTTGTTTTAGAATTGAAAAAGGATGTAAACTATTACAGATGGAAACTGTAGGTTAGTTGTTTGTTATTATCTTAATTTCATCTTTTGTTGCAATGATAAATCCTTCTTGTGCAGTATTTTGAAAGCGCAAAGCGTATTGAGCTGCAATAACCTTTTTTTTTTGTTGTGGGGGGGGGTGGGGGGGGGGGGGTGGTGGTGTGGCGGTGTGGCAGGTTTAATCCTTGAGGCAAAACCAACTCTACATTGTGTGGACTTAAAGCGAGGTTTAGTCTAAAAGTTTATTCATAAATCATTGTTCTAATTCTTGCAATTTGGTTCTCATAATATTTGGTTCCAATTTAATTTTTGAGTTCAACAAACATTTTAGAAGATTTAAACTTCTAACCTAACCTCTTGATTGAGGTATACCATGTGTTAATTAGTTTAATTATATTTAACCTTTTGACATCATGAATTTGGTATATAAATAAATATATTATTGTTTTTTTAATTCATTCAGATTGCATTAGTAGAAAAATCAAAAAAAAAAAGGGAAAGAAGAATAATTGTTTTAAATGTTTAAACAGTTGAAAATGTTTTTAAGTATAGCAAAATGTCACCGTCTATCAATAGTAAATGACATTTATCACTAATACAGATAAATGGTCTATTGTGGCCTATTAGATATTTTACGATATTGGCAAATAAGTTAGTTTATTTTCTTTATTTCATAACAACCCAGAAAATAAGTGAATTAAATGTAATCATGGAAAATTTTGACTTAATAATTAACAAAAATAATTTAAAAACTAAATTTGACATTGATTCATATAAAAGATTACGATATTATATTTATAATTTAGATGATCTCTAATATAGAATTTTTTTTTTCCGCATGAGGTAGTGTTGTTGGACCCAATCCTATATTTATGAGAAAATTGCACAAATCAAAGGTGGAAATAAAAGAAAAAATCGCACCAATGATTTTGTGCTCATGTTCTCGTAAAAACATTATAAGTATTTATAGGTAGATAAAAAACTAACCACTAATATATAATTATATACTACTAACCTTAAAATTCTTATTAATCGTACCCACTGAGTCATTAGGTCACCTATTTCCTTTTAATTTGCATGTACGATATATATCCATGGAGCAGTCTCACTCAAAGAAAGACATTCCCATCCTCACATAAAAAATTGTGGTCACTACTCTTTGGATTATCAATTATCCCATGTGAGTACTCACTTAAAAATACATCTTTATGTGGCCACTACTTTTCTCTGCATTTGTATCACTTGAAAATATATTTTTTATTGCCAACATGAACCTAATTTAACTGAGATAAACTTGTATTATCAATTTTAAGGTAAACTCGATCCATTCCACATGTCGATATCGTTGATGTATATATATGGTTGAAAATTGGTTTCCTTAGTTTTCATTCACATTCATTATTTATTCCATAAAAGATTCTCATTGAAAAGAGAAAACACATATCTTAGTTTTTTTTTTTCAAATTAATTTATTTTTAAAGTACAAATATATTTTTCTCAAATTAAAAACTAGGTCAAAATACTATTATAATCACTAAGGGTTGTTCAACTTTAGTCCATGTAATTTGGAATGTTCACATTTAGTTGTTGTAGTATCAATAAACCTAAAAAATAGGCTAACTAGTTTTAGAGTTTGAAATTTATTTCTAACTTGTCTGAGCGTAAAAGAATAAAATAAATAAAAAGTAACATCAGTGAGTTAACCTAGTGATAAAAATGAGACATAGTCTCAATTAAAATGGCTAAGAAGTCAAGGGTTCAAACAATGGTGGCCACTTTCCTAGGAATTAATTTTCAATATTGTAAGATCAAGTGGGTTGTCCTGTGAGATTAGTCGATGTGCGCATAAGCAGACCTGAATATAAATAGACATAAAAAGAAAATAAATCAGAAGTAAAATTTAGCTCAATTGAAAAACACAAATCTAACTTATTCACATAGATTAATAGTTAACTCTTCATAAAGACATTTTGAAGACCAATTTCAAACTTCACAAACTATTTATAAATCAAATTCAAGCTTCTAAAATTGTCAATTTTGAAAAATTGTCCACATTTACCTACTGAGTTATTTAAGATGCATGATATTTTCCATGTGTCTATGTTAAAGAAATATGTACCCAACCCTACTCCTATTCTCCAGGATCAGCCAATGCAACTGAAGGAGAATTTATCTTATGAAAAAGAACCAGTTTAGATTTTAGACAAGAAAGAGTAGGTATTGAGGAACAAGACTATTCCACTAGTAAAAGTCTTGTGGATGAATCATGAAGTAGAGGAAGCTACATGGGAAGCTGAAGAACAAATGAAAAACAGATATCCACACCAGTTCACGTAAGGAGTTCAGGGCAAATTTTAAGGACGAAATTTCTTTAAGGAGAAGGTAAATTGTAAACTTCTGAACTTGTTTTACTAGTTAATTAAGTTTAAGTTCTCTTAATTATGTGTTAAATATGTGTATTAACATTAATTTAAGAGTAAGCTAAGTACATTTAATGAATGATGCATTTGTAATGTGTAAGAGAGAAAAATCTTCTAAGTGTTAGGAATATATGCTCTCGGGTTGTAAGAGCAGTTGACGCATAGAGAGTTTAAGAGTTTAAACAATGGCAAGCTAGAAAAAGGGCAGGAAAATATATGCTAAGTGTGGAATGTTGAGCCCTCGGGTGAAGTAGAAAGAAGTTAACACTTAGAGAAAGTAGAAGATTCCATGCGTTGGAGCTATGATGTACCATGCAGCCAGTTTTGTTGAACTATGCGACCAGAAGTCCAAGAAGGGGACATTGTGGCTAAGTATAGCTATGTGGGTATGAGAAAAGCATGCAACCAATCCCATATGCCAATGTTGAGGGCTAAGTTGACAAAGGAGGCAGCAGAGGATCATGTGTTAAAGGTGTCACTCAGAGGATATGACGATGAGTAGAAGTATGCGCTAACCAGGAAAAGCCTTAAGTGACCGTAATGCCATGCGATGAAGATAAGCTGAGGAGTTTGTCTTAATTAACTTGTAAGCAGGCCAAGTGGCGGTCTGAAAGACATCAATTGGATGATTAGCATGCCAGATGGCGTTTAATTAAGTTGGAATTCTCATACAAACCTAAGTATAAATTAACCTTATAAAGAAGAAAAATGGTTTGCCAAAATTTTCTTACACCTAAGGGAAGGAAATGTTGCTATCATCTGAAGACTTAGAAAGTGTGAAGAATTCTCGGGCAAACTTTAAGGAAAGTTGGAGGTTTTCAATTGACTCAAAGGGAGTAATGCTCAATTTCTAAGGTAAGTGAGAGTTAAGATGATTATAAGCGAATTCATTAAAGGAAGTTTAGCTAGTTAATTGCTAAATTAGAGTTATGGAATCTGGAAAATTGATATTGAAATAGTGTTATGGATGAATAAGCAGGCAACTGCATATGAAGAACAAGTAAGCAGTTGACCAATTGATGATATGCATTGATGCGTAGGCAAAGAGTTCACAACTAAGGCGCTTTGAGTACGTCGCATAGTAGACGTTCATCGCATAGGCTAAGAAGGTGTTTGAAAGCTTATCCGAGCACCCTGAGGAAAGATTTCCAAATTTTCAGTCAAGTTATAAGGTAAGATGGCTAAGAATAGCTAATGCAGTGAAGATGGATTATGATGTATTGAACTTAGTTGTGATGCGATGAATTACTAGTATGCGATGAAGTAAAGTTTATATATTAAGCTCAAAAAGGAGCTAATTATACTGACCAAGGGACCTTTCCTTACTTCAGGGAAGACACAAATAGGAGAAGCTTACAAACCCCTTTGATAAATAACTTAAGAAAATGGGTTACTAGTTTTCAAAATATTTACTAAGTGTTTTACTTATGAATGTTCAACGCATAGTTGTTTTTACCTTGATGTTTTAATGCATGCTTTCAGTAATGGGAATTGAGTTTAACGAATGATTGATGTTTTAAAAGATAGTTTTTATATGAAAACTCCATGCGTTCCACCTGAGTTTTCATGCTATGACTTAGCATTGAAGTGAGTTATTTACTGATTCCTGTCAGTTTGACAAGTATGCTATTTAATGATAACATGTATGATGATATGTAAAACCTACTCCTAAGCTTCGATACCGAAGGCATGGTAAGATACCTAGTTATATGATGATCCTTGCCATCGAAGGTATAGTAAGGTAAGTAGAATCCTACTCAATTCTACGTGCATGTAAGACTTATGTTATCGACGTTGATGAAATCGAACAAAAGGGCTCTCTCTTGTTGGAAATGTACTAAAACTCACAGTTCGTAAATGTTAGAAACATATTTTATTTATCAATAAAAGTATTATTGAGTATTTCATTCAATAAATTGTAATTGATATTGTCTTTTATTATAAAAATCCAATAAACGAATTCATGGCTATAATATGCATACTTTAACTTTATGTGGAGACATAAAAATGGATCAAGTTTTAGTATATAGCCAAAATGGTCTATAAGTATATGGATGAGATTGGGTATCTTATCCTGGTAACACTATTGGATGCGGCCTACTTTATATATTGATACAAATGATGTGATCCCAAAATCATTCATGTGGAGATATACGAGTGGGGGCATCATATGTAGAGGATGTTTACATAAGACTAGACCTCGAAATAGTCACTTTTCTTTATAACAACCGTTTACTGTTAAAACTGACTATTTCAAATTGGATGACCTAGGGTAACTTGATCTTAATCCTGAGCTAACTATGAACTCTCTTTATTTGGTATTATCCTTTGATCTACATGGGTGAGAATCATCCAACAGCACTACTCAATAAGCTTCCCATTTTGGGGATAAGACTGGATAAATAGCTGGGGACATAGTTTTGCAAAATGAACTTCACTCCTACCTGATTTAAAGTTAACATATAGGTTATTCTCTTAAGTATTGATTCTTGGTCTTAAACAACGGGACCCCACCCTTTCTTGATAGAGAGAGACATGGTTTAAAGTTGAACTATAAACCAATTGTTCAATAAAGGATCAGTAGGAGCTTAAGGAGCAAAGTGTATTTACAGGGGTAAAACGGTAATATTGACCTAGTTGTAAATATGAACGACCTGTGAAGGATCGACTTACTGATTATGGTTAAAGTGGACAGAAATATATCACAATGAGGAGAATGCAACTATCGAGCTATAGTGGTGTGTCTCGATAGTTAACGAATATTGATTAATTCGGTCTAAAGAGTTAGCCTATTAATCTCAAATCGTTGGAGCTCATGATCTGTAGTTCAATAAGGTCCTTCTACTAGCTCGTAAAATTATATCTTGGATTAGCGAATTGAGCGAATTTGAAATGTTTAAATTCGAATTAGGGTTTTGAATTTGAAGTGTTCAAATTCAATTTAGGGTTTGATTAATTATATTTGATATAATTAATATTTTATTTATCAAAATAAAACGTAATCACAGAGATTAAAATATTTAAATATTGATTTAAATATTTATTAACATGAATAGGATTCATATTTAAATTAGATGTTTAACTAATTTAATATTTGATATTAAATTATTAATTAATTAATTAATTAATTTTGTTTAATTAATTATTTAAATAAAACATTTTTCAAATTTTTGAAATTCAAATTTTAGTTTTGAATATTAATTAACTTTAATTTTATGAAAATTAAATTTAAGTTTTTTTCTAAAAATGAAATTGGAAATTGGAAATTCCACATGAGTGAAATTTTCCAATCTTTTTCAAGTTTGTAGTGGTTGCCTTCAAATCATATATCTAGCGCACTTGGGTTTAGCACTTTGAGGTGTCAATGAG
The DNA here is from genome assembly GCF_009727055.1 of Benincasa hispida. Classification (NCBI taxonomy): domain Eukaryota; kingdom Viridiplantae; phylum Streptophyta; class Magnoliopsida; order Cucurbitales; family Cucurbitaceae; genus Benincasa; species Benincasa hispida. The sequence continues at coordinate 58,044,038 of NC_052349.1, forward strand.
CTGAAACTCATTCATTTGCATGATCTTCATGGATAAATTGATGAGATTTTGCAATGTGAAGGGTTCATGCAATCTAAAATCCAGATTTCTGCACTTTCTCTCCAAAAACCCTACTTCTTCCCAATTCAATTACCTTCAATTTAGTGTTTCCACCACACAATCCATGTTAGAGGATAGTAGAGAAGATTATTGTGGTGGTCTTTTGGTACTTTAGAGAAGCAATTCATGGAGGGGAGCTGGAATTGCTGGGAGATTCATCAAAGGTATAACATGTTGAAACCCTCTTCTTTATAAATAGTTTTCATGCATGCTTTTATTCTCAAATTAAGTGTAACTAGAGTACTTATTAATTCTGATTGCTTCTACATTTTGCATGATTACTCTATCATCTCTCAACTAAGGTTAGTAGGGATTGAGAAAAAGGGCTCTTCCGCATGTTCAGGTTAAGGAGTAGAGGAATTCCACAAGATATGTTGATGAGTTTTAAACCAGTGTTTCCACATTATGTTTTCTTTATTTCCTAAATTGCTATTCTGAACCCTGGTATGTTAATGAGAATGTTTTATGTGAAATCTGGATCTCAATTTCCCTACTTAAGCAAGTAATTAAGAAAATTAACTAAGTATAAGTTAAATCATGAAGAGGAGGAAAATTCTAAGTGTTTGAATAGATTTTATTTAAGTAGCTTTGAGTTGAGCCTTAACTAATAAAAATTTGGCTAAGTATGAAGTCAAAAGGAAACCATGTATTTGGTGTTAGAAAGCATTAATGCATAAGGCTCTAATGAGGCCAAGTTTGTAGAGGTTATAAAGGATTAAGTATTGAAGCCAAGGACAACCATGCGTTAAGCTTGTGAAGTATGGACATATGTTGATCAAAGAGTTGGCATGAGGGTTGCTCAAGCGTTGGCATGACAAAGGTTTCTCATGCGTTGGGATGATAAGACGCTACATGAGCGAAAGCAAGAGGGCTAGACAATGAGTGCAAGACGTTGGGCATGCGCGCTTACTAGTATGCGCGAGCATGAGCGCTGGGCATTGGAGTGTTGCGCACGGACGATTGCATAGCTGCTTGTGGTGTTAGACGATGAGCTAGGCGATACGCTAGACGATGGCGCTACACGATAAGCATAAGCGCTAAATGATAGACGCAAGCGCTAAACGATGGGCGCAGGCGCTATGCAATAGGCTATGCACTAAACGATGAGCGACAGTGAGATCGCTAGATGATAAGCAACAACGAGAGATCACTAGACGATGAGCTATGCGATGGGCGCAAAGCTAGACGATTAAGGTTGGGCATGCGTTGAGGCAGCTAGACAATGAGCTATGCGATGTGTGCAAGAGCTACATGATGAGCTATGCGATGGGCCAAGCCATGATGGGTGCATAGTATCTATGCGTTGATGGGGCTTCCGGCACACAAGGCTTGCGAGGTTAGATTGTGTTGGTCTTGTGCAAAAGGCTATGGGCATTGGCAAGCAATAAGGGCATGCTAGCGTTAGTCATGAAGTATGCATTAGCTAGAGGCTAGGCTATGGTAAGACAAACCATGAGGCGTTGAGTTAAGACCTAGCTCGACCCAAGGGTTGGAAAGCAATGGTGATGTGTTATGCGCCAAGGACAACCGAGGGCATTTGGGCGCATATGAAAAGGCTATTAGCATGTGTTTGATGATTGTGATGGACATAGTCCTAGTTGAACGTATATGCCAAGGGTGAGCCATGCGAGAGGATAGAAGTATATGGCCAAACAATGACTAGCGATGCCTTGAGGTTAGTGTGGCACAAGTGATGCTTTGATGAGAAAGTTATGGGCTGATAAATTCATCCGGACAAGGAGCTAACCGAAAAGAGGTTAAGCTTAAGTAAGTAGGAGGTGGACAAATAGGATTTCATGCAAATGAGGTATGCATGAGGAAAGGACAACTCAAAACGTTATGCAAGTAGGAAGTGGCATGGAAGTAGGTGGTGGCAAAGCATGGTGCAAACACTCCAAAAGTTTCTAAGTAGGAGGTCTCATGCATTGGAGGCCTTGAGAAATGATAAGAATTAGTTCCTAAAGCCTATAAATACCACCACAAGGTTTCTCTTCAGTTCATAACACAAATCCTCTTCAAAGCATATTAGGAAGAGTGTTTGAGGGTAGATTCGGAGGAAGTTGAGCATTGATCATAAAGGGCATGCGTTGGTAGTAAGACCATGCGTTGATCAAGTGGTTTCAAGAGAAGGAGATGTTGTCAGATAGTGAGGTCATGAAATAGCATCAACTTGGGATGAGGAGTTCTCCCAGACTACTCGTGCGTTTTGAGTGATTGCAAAGCCACTTGAAAGCTTTGAGAGTAAAGCCACTTGAAAGCCTTGAGAGTATAGTTTTCAAGGCAGGGATACCGGAGAAGAAGCTCAAAGGAATCAGGCTGAAGAGTGAGGAAAAGACAGAAAGGTCGAGCTCTTGGGTAAGCTTGGGCCAATATTGATTATTTGATGATTCCAGCCAAACCACGAAGAGTTCTGAGCTGAGATTTAAGGTAAGCCTCTTAAGATATTTGTAAACCTGTTTTTAGAAGGAAGTGTCTCAAAATAAGGTCTAGAACTATGAGTAATCTAAGCTTGAAATTGAATCTGGAATTTAGGGTTCAAAAGGGAGCCCGAGGAACTTCTAGAGAGAGGTTCCTACCAATCAAGGTGAGTGATATTTTTTATTGGTATTTTCCTTTAAGTCTTAAGCATATATTTTAGAGTATATGTATATACTTATGTTTTGAATGAATAATTAGAATGAGAATGAAAACTTGTGATCGGAATGGTCAGGGGGTCAATAAGACCTAGTTCCTGAGCCCGGAGCAGAATCTCAGGGGATGGTCAGGGGATCGAGAGGTCTAGTTCCTGAGTCTGTGAGAAGAACCTCGTGTGGGATGGTTAGAGGGCTAGAAGGCATAGCTTCTGAGTCCATAAGCGGGGATCTATGTGCACATAGGGAATGCAGGAGAGTATGTGTTTATGACTAGTATTAGTTTAAACTATCTATCGTGTGTGTAGGTAGAGTTGAGAACAGATTCATTCGAGACTGAAGTTTGGATGTTAACCTCATAATTATGACATATTTGTATTATTATGAATTGAAAGAGACTCTAGAAGTTGCTTACCACTCACTGAGCTTCTTGAAACTCATTCTTTTCTTTCATGTTTTTTTTCCCAGGTAGCGAAAGGTAAGAAGTTCTAGGGTGCTGCTAAGGTCAAGGTCAGCCACACTACAACCACACTTCCGATTTTAGAGTTGTTGATGTAAACTTTGTAGTTAAGTCTGGGAGTTGTATAAACGTTATATTGTTTGTAATAAAATGAGTTTAGTCAAACAGTTGTTGTTTATATTCTTGGCTTAAAGTTTTATGAGTGTAAAAAGGTTCAGATGGGCAGTTGGTATCATAAAAAAGTGGTATCTATCGTCCTCACGCCTTCTTTTGGGTGCAAGAAGTGGGCTCGAGAGGGGATGTGACATTTTATTATAAAGTTGTTTATACCATGAGTTATGAAAGCATGTTTTCTTTAAGAAGTCACTCACTGGGCTTTTCTAGCTCACTCTTTTTAACGTTTTCCTCCCCAGGTATTGGTCGACGTCCCGAGGCCTAACAGTTCTGCCAGTTGGTCATTTCTCAAAACCTCAGAAAATTTGAAGCTTAAATGGCTCATCATGTTTTGTTAATTTAGTCCTTATGTTCATGTCATGGGGAATAGGGTATGTAACACCCCGCACATTTTTTTAGTAATAATGTAATTTCAGTAATTTTTATTATTTGAGGATATTTTTGGAATTTTGGACTTCAAGTGTAATTGCGGGAATTTAATTGTTGACGTTGAAATTATTCAATTTGGAAATTAATGGCGGGAATTAATTTCATTTTTTAGAAAGAAAGAAAGTTAATAAAATAAAGTAGAATAAGGAAAAGAGTAAAATAAAATTTATTTTATTTCCTTTTAAGTCTTAAGTTTTATTATTATTATTATAAAAACAATTTTTCCCTTCTCCTTCTTCCACACGTTTCCCGAGCCGCCAGAACCCCCGCCCCCGCCGCTAAAACTCTTATTTTCCTCCTCGTGCCGCTGCTACGCCCGACCATTTAGCCACCCTAGTCGGTTGTGCCTCCAGTCACACCACCGAAGACCTCGCCCAGCGACGCTCGTGAAGTTTTCCATGCCATCGTGTATGCACCACTCTTCCAGACGAAGCCTCCCTTTGTGCATCACCGATCGATCCCCCTCCATCCAGCCTCAGCCTCACACCTGCATCCACCTCTGTGCTCAGAAGTCCGCGTTATGCAGCCGCCGTTCAATCTGTTGTAAGGCTCACCAAATCTCAAGTTTTGAGGTAAGTTTTGGTATTTTGATTAAAGTTTGAATATTTTCTAGAAATTAATAAATGCTCATCAAGTTCATGGTCTAAAATCTTTTGGGTCTTATTTTAAGGTTGGAATTACAGTGTTTGGGAAGAATTTAGGTGATGACCATTGGAATTAAAATCTGTTATATGAGAGATTTTAGAGACTGAAATTTTTGGAACGATTGTTGATCAAGGTTCGTTTTGGATAAGTTGTATTAGTAGTGCTAAAATTGGGCTTAAACTTGAAATTGATTATTGATTCATATTCTAGGACCTAATTCAAAGTTTTTAGAAAGCTAGAAAGGAGTTTGTTTGCTTGGATTAATTTTGGACTCAATTTTGAGGTAAGTAATCTTACTGCTGGAACTGTCCACGAACCAGGTACTAGATGTATGCAATCATGATAGATGAATATTATGATAGAACAATGGCATGATAAACTGATAGTATAGTATAACCGATGTATGTTCTTGGATCTGAAAGATTTATTTGTGCATGTAAATACTTGAATGCTAGCATGAGATGATATTTGATTCCATGAGGTTGTATTTGATCTGGGGATATTGAGACATATATGTATGTTGTAGAGCCATGGCGTTGAGGCGTATATGTATGTCATAAAACCATATTGTGATAATTATGATGTTAAGACTATGATAGTGATTTTACTGATTAGTTAGATGCCCACTAGATATTGTGTTTCCTTCAGGATTCACCAGATTGTGTTTCCTTCGAGATTCACTAGATATTGTGTTTTCTTCGGGATTCACCAGATTGTGTTTCCTTCGGGACTCATCAGATTGTGTTTGCTTCGGGATTCACCAGATACTGTGTTTCCTTCGGGATTCACTAGATTGTGTTTCCTTCGAGATTCACTAGATATTGTGTTTCCTTGGAATTCACCAGAGGTAGTGGGCATACTTAACTACAGTATGATAGAAATCAGTTTTTCATGTATGTATGTGTTCTATGATGACCAAAGCAGTTTATATTTTCCACCAGAGGTAGGCATCTAGAGGACATAAATGCCTAGCTTAACCCCAATAGTGGGGTTACTTATTGAGTATTTTATACTCATCCTTTCTCATGTTGTTTCAGGTAAAGGTAGAGATGCACCGACGATTGACAAGCGGAATTCGTGATCGAGCCACTAGGACCAGTTTTATGCTTTCGCTCATGAGATTTAGATTTCTTTTCATGTTTTTCTTAACTTTCAGTTTTGATGTTTGAAACTTACTGTTAATAATTGTTTTCAAACTTATTTATTAACATTTACAATTTATGGGTACCTTATTGTTGTTTTTAATATTTGAATTTAGTGAAGGACTTTTGAACTTACCTTATTTATTTAGCATTTATTTCACCATAAAAAGGTGTCGTTTTAAGTTCCATGCATGCATGTATTTAGTAACGACCTAGCTTGAGTCCTAGGGGGTCGGGTCGTTACAGGGTAGAACTTGTATCAAACTGTTTTTGTAATAGAATTAGTTTTTTGGAATTGTTATATATGTTAAAATTGGTATTTTTGTTAATAGTAATTTGTATGCTTTGAACTGTTGTTGTGATTGTGTATTAAGTTTTGGAAAAATTATAAACTGCTAATCAAGTTTAACAGATGCGAAAGACATAGGTTCACAGAAGTATGTTGGGCAGTTATTGTCATAAGAGGGTTGGCAACTACTGTCTTCACATCTCTTCTCGAATTAAGAGGGTAATCTGGGGAGGGGTGCGACACATTAATTATCTCAAACATTTATAACCCATACATTAAATCTCATATATTTAATATCTATACCCATGAAACAATATCTGTGATTCGATAGCCGCTAAGAAATGAAGTTGTTTAGTATAGAAAATTGTTTAATCATAAAGATCACAATCTTATGAGTTAATAAGACATGAAATTGATATTCATGTTTCATAACCTAAGCTTTGGCTCAAACAATCCTATAAACTTTGATTTTGGGTCTTCCAATACCTTTTTTGTGTTGTGTATTCTTTCGAGATGGATCTAGAAAATTTTCACGACTACTTTTCTTGAGCTAAACTAGTTTTTTTTTTTCAATTTTCTCACATTTCTTAAAGTAATATTTGACTTCTACGACCGACCAAAACAAAATTTTAAATTATACTATTTTTAGTTTTCAAATTTTAGCTTGTTTGTTTAAAAATATTAGTAGAAAATAATAACAAATAATTTTAAAGTAGAAGTAGTATTTATAAACTTAATTTTCAAAAAAAAAAAAAATCAATTCATAGTAGTCACCTACTTAGGATTTAATATCCTAAGGGTTTTCAAGGTGAATATAAGTTGAACTAGACACTCACTGATGTTTATATATAACTTATGATAACTTCCCCACCATTATTTTCAACCTCTATCTTAATAGTAACTTATATGAATTTCAAGTTTCTTTAACAACCGTAGGATCAAGCTATTATCCCTCAAATAAACATACAATTCAAAATAAAAAGAAGATAAACCCTAATTATCTTAGTTCTAAAAAACAATATAATACATTTTGCAAATATTGTAGTCACTAAAAAATGTTTTTTTTCTTAAATTAAATTATTAGTACCACACCCCCTCCCATACTACCCTCTTAATCCAAGAAAGGATGTGAAGATAGTAACTACCAACCCTTTTATGACAATTACTATCCTACTAACTCTTATAACCTAGCACCTATTAACCTGATAAGTAGTTCAGAAACCTCAACAGATGCAACATATTTTTAAATCATTCACATTCAAACATAAAACAGTCATAATTATACAGATGTTCAATAACATTCTCTGTCAAGACTCTATCAAAACCATCCCAATATGTACAAGCGTAACTAAAGCTTAAACTTAAAAAGACTACCTAAGCTATGTCCTTGAAGAGTCCTGGCAAGTGACTAACTGGCAGCTTTACTCTACTCTAGATTGTTGACCACTACCTGAAAATGGAAAAAATCTAAAAGCGTGAGCTTAATTTTCTCAATGAGTGGCTACATAAATAAAACATGCTTTATACATAAAACATGAATAAACATTGCATCATATTGATCGTGAACATGCTCAGGGTTTGAATATAAATCATAATCATGGAAACATTACTCTTTTAAAAACCCTGAAAACAACTCATCATCGCATAGTTCAACGCCTCTACTCTTTTGCTTGAACATGTGAGAGAGCCCTTTTGCTTAGTCTTCAATATCCTTAGTTGAGAGAGAGCCCTTTTGCTCGATTCCATCAACGTTAACATCATAGTCATATGTATACGCAGAGCTAAGTTGGGACCCAACTACCTTACCATACCTTCGATGGTAAGGGTCCTAACATAACTAAATACTAGGTACCTTACCATACCTTCGGTACCAATCATAGGAGTAGGGCTTGTATAAAGCATAAAATTTAAAACATTTCATTCCATTAGCAGGATGCTTATAAAACATAGTTATGCGTCATAAATCATAACATCGCATAATGCCTTGTAAAACTTAACATACTTATAAAATACTTTTACTGAAAACATCATGTTTCATAACCTAATCATGAAGATATTGCGATTGCATACTACCCTCATTTAAAATCGCATTCATTGAAAATATGGATCATGCGATGAACTTATATAAATAAAGCATGTGTCAAGAAAAATCATGGTATAAACAACATGTATTTTAGATATGCGTGGAAAATCATCAATTAAAATTTTGCCACTCACTATCTTAAGCTACTTATCCAAGGGGTCTGTAAGCCCTTCCTGTCCACATCTGTCCTAAAATTAGGAAAGGTCCCTTGATTAATTTACTAGCTCCCTTTTGAGCCTACATAACACTTAACTTAACATCATTACATAACATTAATCTTATCGCATCGTGACCAGAATCATCACATCATTTATACCTAACCATTTTACCTCTCTTTTGTCTATGGACTAGCTACCCACTCAACCGGGTGCACAATCTCAATGACACGCCTTTGTGACTATGCGATAATCGTTCCCTGTGCCTTACTTTGCGTCTATGCATTGTCTAATACCTTAATGGCTCAACTGCTTGCTTGTTCTTCATATGCAACTACTTGCTTATTCATCCATATGATAAGTTTAGATTTCATTCTTCTAAATTCCATAACTTAAAATCCAGCCATCATTCAACTATACTTTCTTTTAAGAATTCGTTCATAAGCGCCTAAACATGCTTACCTTACAATCTGAGTATCAAATCTTCTTAGATGGGCTGGAAATTTCAACTTCCTTTAAGCCTACTCAGCGCCCGACACTGCCTTGCACTTCAAATGGTAATTCCCTTTTCTTAAGCATGGAAAATTTCCAAAAGAGTTCCTTTCTTTGAAAAGCCTGTTTATACTTAGGCTTGCATGGCAAATTTGCTTCATTAAATGCCACCTGGCAAACTAATCCTTAGCTAAACTGTTGAAATCAAGAGTGTGTGCCCTAAGGGCATTTTAGCCTTTTACGTGCTTCTACTATTTTTAGGTTTCTGCCATATCTTTTTATATATGAGTTTGAGTGCTTTGTAAGTGTAACAAAATTAATAAAAACCCTCTATTGTGATTTTTTCTCCCTGATCTAGAGTTTTTCACATAGATCTTGTCTTCTTTCTTCTACCATTTATTTTTCAATATGGTATCAGAGCAAGGTGATGAAACCTTAGCTGGGATAGAAGAAATTCAATCATCAACCCTAGCAGGTGATAGGACTCGGCGGAAAATTCACAAAATGCAGAAATTAAGGTTGTGGTTGATCGTTACCTCTGATCCCTTTTTGGCCCAATGCAGCTTCATTCGCAGCCATCTGGAGCAAAAGTTTCCGCCCAGCTGCCCATCCCTAGTTCGGCCTTAGCTGCGTAGTAGATCCAGCCAGTCGACCTTTCAATCGCGTAGCACCAATAGGTCGGCGACCCTTCGTTCGCGCAACACCAATCGCTCTGCCACATGATTGTGTAGCACCAGCCTTCGATCGGCCCCATCACGCAGCACCAGTCTCAGCCTTCGATCGGCCTCATCCCTTTGTTCATGCAACAGTCGAGCTGGGTTTGTTCTCCTTCTCAGCCGGTTGACCAAGCGATGCCGACGCTGAGACCAGCGGTCAATGCTGCAGTAATCCTCGATGCCTTCCAGGATTTGGCGCCTCTGCTTGGTTCATCAAGCCAACCACCGATCCACCCTTATGTCCAGCCAGTTCATGCTTCCTTATCCATGTCTGCCCAGACATCTTGTTAAGGGGCCTATGAGCAGAAGCATCTCATTCCTACTTCTTTTAATTCCCCTCAAGATGAGTCAGTAGGTTATGGTGGCGCCGTTGGATTCCAACAACAGTTGACGAGGTTGCAGCAATAGATTTTTGCACTCGCGGCTTCCCATCCAGATTCGTATTCTGGCATTCCGTTATTTCAAAAAACCCAGTAACTGCTTATCCTACTTTACCTATTATGAATATCATGTCTGGTTTTGTGGGAAACTCTATAGGGATAACCATCGGAGAAAAACTTAACGACCAGAATTATTTCTTCTGGTCACAATCTATTAAAATGGTCCTCGAGGGACGGCATAAGTTTGGGTATCTAATTGAAGAGATACCAAGACAGAACCTTAGGGACCCTCAGGAGCGTATATGGAAGATGGAGGATTCTCTCCTTCGCTCAATTCTGATAAACAGCATAGAGCTTCAGAATGGAAAACATCTTCTCTATTCAGCGTCTGCTCGGGATATTTGGGAAGCTGTCCAAAAACTGTATTCGAAAAGGCAGAATGCTTCACAACTTTATACGTTGCGGAAACAAGTGTATGAGTACAAGCAAGGGAACATGGACGTGACGTTCTACTTCAACAAATTGTCTTTGTTATGACAAGAGATGGATCTATGTCGTGAAGTTTTCTAGAATTTTCCTGTTGACGCAGTCCAGTATTCGAAGATTGAGGAAGCTGACCATATCTATGATTTTCTAGCTTGCTTAAATTCAAGATTTGACATTGTCCGGAGTCGGATTCTAGAACAAAGACGATGTCGTCCCTTATGGAGGTGTGCTTTGAAGTTCGTTTAAAGGAAGATAGAACCAGCGCTATGAATGGTCCCGAAACTTCTCCTATAGATTCTGCTACCTTTGGGGTCAAATCCTCTGGATCTGGGAATGACAAGCAAAATGGAAAATATCTTCCTATATGTAAGCACTGCAAAAAATCGTGGCACACAAAGGACCAGTGTTGGAAATCACACAGTCGACCTCCAAACGGCAAATGTCGGTCTCCAAACGACAAGTCTAAGACCAGCAGAGCCCTTGTTAGTGAGACTGTTGATGCTGACTCTCAGGTGAAGAATTCTGCTGATAGGTACTATTGGGACCGGCAATATTGGCCAATTAGGTACTCCTCAGTTCTTTAGTTTCTTTATTAAGAGAAGTGAATCCTGGATACTTGACTCAGGAGTGATCGATCACTTAACTGGATCATCTGATCAATTCATCTCCTATTATCCAAGTGCTGGAAATGAAAGAATTAGAATTGCAGATGGATCCTTTGCTTCTGTTTCATGTGCTAAAGATGTCTTACAACTTGTTATCTATAAGTAAAATCATCAGAGATTTAAACTGCAGAGTTGTTTTCTCACCCGATGATGTTTCGTTTTAGGACCTGAGCTCGGGGACGACAATTGGCACTGTCCGGCATGACAGGGGGTTATATTTCCTTTCCGATGATACTCTTTCTAGGATTTTGACTAGGACTAGCTTGTTATCTTCTTTTACTGTTTCTGAAATTTATTATTTGTCGTGGCGCTTTTGTCTTGGACATCCAAGCTTTCAATATATGAAGTACTTGTTTCCCCATTTATTTCGAAATGTGAATGTTTCCTCTCTGTCTTGTGATGTATGTATTCGTGCTAAACAGCCTAGGGTCTCTTTTACTTCTCAACCTTATAAACCTTCTCAACCCTTCCACTTAATACATAGTGATTTTTGGGGTCCATCCAACGTCATGACAGTGTCTAGTAAACGGTGGTTTATCACCTTCATTGACGATCACACCCATCTTACTTGGGTGTTTCTTTTTACTAACAAATTTGAAGTAACACTTGTGTTCCAACAGTTTTACACCACTGTTGAAACTCAGTTTAATGCCAAAATCGTCATTCTTCAAAGTGACAATGGACGAAAGTTTGTTAATCAGACCCTTCGCGAGTTTTTTACTTCGAAGGGTATCATCCATTAGAATTCATGTGCTTATACGCCTCAACAGAATGGGGTAGCTAAGCGGAAAAATCGCCACCTTATTGAGGTGGCTCAACCTCTCATGATTCATGCGTTCTGACCGTCGTACCTATGGGGGGATGTTGTACTTACTGTAGCTCATCTCATCAATTGAATGCCCTCCCGCACCTTATTGAGGTGGCTCAACCTCTCATGATTCTTGCGTCCTTACTGTCGTACCTATGGGGGGATGTTGTACTTACTGCAGCTCATCTAATCAATCGAATGCCCTCCCGTGTGCTTAAATTTCAAATACCTCTTGAGTGTTTTAAAAAGTTGTTCCCGTCCACTCGTCTTTTCCCTGATGTCCCCCTTAGGGTGTTTGGATGTACCGTTTTTGTTCATAATCATGGTCCTCACCAGAGTAAGTTCACTCCTCGTGCCCAAAAGTGTGTGTTCGTTGGGTATCCACTTCACCAACGGGGCTACAAGTGCTTTCAGCCTTCCTCCTGATATTACTTTATCACCATGGATGCCACTTTTCTTGAGGATAAACCATTTTTCCCTGTTAGTCCTCTTCAGGGGAGACCGCTAGTGAAGAAACTAACACAACCACCTATTCTATTCCTTTAGACCTTCTTCATGAGCCTATCCCTGAAACAAATGACCCTATCCTTCCTACGAAACAGGTGCTCTGGAGAACCTACTACAAGAAGAATCTTAGAAAGGAAATAGTTCCCCCTATTGCTCCTCTGGAAGTTGTCTAAGATTCAAAATCGGAACCAGCTCAAGGTACCACTATTCCTGATGATAATGAGTGTGTTGGGGGTGATGTGGTTAAGGGTGATGCGATCAATGTGATGAACTCTGAAAATGTCGAGATTGGCGATGGTGATAAGTTATCAGATGATACACAGGGAACTGAAAGCTTGCAACAGAAGGGTGAGTGTGATTCTTACTCTCAGTCAAGCACTGATAAACAGGAAGACAAACCTGGTGAATATGCTACTCTTGATTTTCCAATTGCTCTACAGAAAGGAACTAGATCATGTACCAGACACTCTATGTAGAGTTTCTTGTCCTACAGTAATTTATCTTTGAGATTTAAGGCCTTTACTACCAACATGGATATTGTGATGATACCAAGCAGTGTGCATAAGATCATGGAAGTTCCTGAATGGAGAGTTGCAGTTATGGAAGAAATGCGAGCGCTTGAAATGAATAAAACCTAGGATCTGATTGTGCTCCCTAAAGGCCATAAAACTATCAGATGCAAGTGGGTGTTCACGGTGAAATACAAATCTGATGGGACTCTTGATAAATACAAGGCCAGGCTGGTTGCTAAAGGATTCACACAAACATATGGGATTGATTACTCAGAAACCTTCTCTCCGATAGCGAAGCTGACCACAATTCAGGTCCTTCTTTCAGTTGCAGTTAACAGAGATTGACCCCTCCATCAACTTGATGTTAAGAATGCTTTCCTGAATGGTGAGTTAGAAGAAGAGGTCTATATGAGCCATCCCCCCCCCTCCCCCGGGTTTGAAGCAAAATTTGACAATCGGGTCTGCAAACTCAGGAAGTCCTTATATGGCTTGAAACGGTCTCCAAGAGCGTGGTTCGATAAATTTACTACCTTCATTAAGTCCCAAGGTTCTATTCAGGGACATTCTGATCATACTCTATTCACAAAGAGATCTAAATCTGGGAAGATTGTTGTTCTGATTATATATGTTGATGATATAGTTTTATCATGAGACGATATAGCAGAGATGGACAGATTAAAGCAGAGTATGGCAGGTGAATTCGAGATCAAAGACCTTGGTAGTCTAAGATACTTTCTTGGTATGGAGGTAGCAAGATCGAAGGACGAAATACCCGTGTCTCAACAAAAATACACTCTAGACCTGTTGAAGGAAACCGGGATGACAAGGTATAAAGTTGTTGATACTCTTGTTGAAGTCAATACTAAACTGGGAGATTATGTTGAAGGGGTTCTAGTGAATAAAGAAAGGTACCAGCGTCTCTTGGGGAAATTTATTTACCTATCTCATACAAGACTAGATATATTCTATGTTGTTAGCATGGTCAGTCCGTTCATGCAGGCTCCATGTGAGAAATATATGCAGGTTGTTACTCGGATTCTGAGGTATTTAAAGTCTACTCCTGGAAAAGACTTAATGTTCCGAAAACACGACAATAGATGCATTGAAGCTTATGCTGATTCAGACTAGGCAAGATCCATTACAAATAAAAAATCAATGTCAGGATATTGTACCTTTGTGTGGGGTAACCTTGTTACCTAGCGAAGTAAGAAACAAGGTGTGGTTGCTCGAAGTAGCGCTGAGGCAAAATACAGGTCTATGAGTCTTGGGATATGCGAAAAGATATAGTTGAAGAAAGTCTTATATGATCTCCACCAAGACGGTCATGGTCCCATGAAACTCTACTGTGATAATAAGGCAACTATCAGCATCGCCAACAATCCAGTACAACATCATAGAACAAAACATGTTGAGATTGACAGACACTTTATTAAAGAGAAATTGGACAGTGGCCGCATTTGTATTCCCTACCTCCCGTCAAATCAACAAGTTGCTAACGTTCTCACCAAAGGGTTACTAGGATAGAGCTTTGACACTGTGTTAGCAAGTTGGATCTGATTGATATTTATGCCCCAACTTGAGGGGGAGTCTTGAAATAAAGAGTGTATGCCCTAAGGACGTTTTAGTTTTTTACATGCTTCTACTATTTTTAGGTTTCTACCATATCTTTTTATATCTGGGTCTGGGTGCTTTGTAAGTGTAATAAAATTAATAAAAACTCTCTATCGTGGTTTTTTTCTTCCTGATCTAGGGTTTTCCACGTAGATTTTGTCTTCTTTCTTCTACCCTTTATTTTTCAATATAAACGTTTCTAAGCTACCACTTAGCCCACTAACCAGGTGATTAAGCTGAACTCTTCAGCCTGACTTTATCACATAAGGTTTGTGATCCTTTAAATCTTTTCCTCTTCATCGCTTGACTCTAGCCATCATCGCATAGCCTCTTCCTTAAGCATTTCTGACTAAGCTTACTTATACAACCTTCCCTCATTTACTTCTATAACCTCGTTCCGCTGCATAATGCGAGTGCCACTACCAACGCATCGATCCACTGTAGGTCAATACACCTACTACTAAGCCTCTCAACTGATACTTGATCGAGAATGAGCTAACTCCACTTCTTTCATGGACTTCCCCTTATCACAGGGCACACTTAAACATTTTGCCTTCCCTTAAATACTTGGTCGCATACTGATGCATTATTTTATGAGGTGGAATTATGGATGAAATGCAGTGATGAAAATGCGTTAAGCACTCGAGTTTTCTCAGTGGAATCCAAGTGTAATCCCCACTGAGTTTCCTGGTAAGTCCAGGTCAAACTTAGAGACTTGGGAAACAATATGCGGTGGTAATTTCTCAAAAAAACGTTGCGGTAACAGGTAACTCAAATAGTTGTTGGTTTGTTTGTTGCGGTAATGAAAATAAACAAATGCGGAGGAGTTCGAAAAGAGTTGATAAAATGAAAGATACGATGAGTATGCAGTGAATGGGTTGAGAAGGGTTTCGGCTAACACTTCCTAGGATTCGTTCATGCTTTGCGACCATGCAACACACATACAACAGTAAACCATCTCTCGATACGAATGCTATGGCTTCTAAAGCTAGAACGCACGCGTTATATACAATAAGTCTATAGGACCTACACATAAGCCTCTATTCTTATTTATGCGATGACAAAATGGCA
Source organism: Benincasa hispida (assembly GCF_009727055.1). Lineage (NCBI taxonomy): Eukaryota > Viridiplantae > Streptophyta > Magnoliopsida > Cucurbitales > Cucurbitaceae > Benincasa > Benincasa hispida. The sequence continues at coordinate 58,059,392 of NC_052349.1, forward strand.
CACACACAAATAAGGCGACCACATAATATCATACCTATCCCTAAGATGCATGCGATGCAGGTTGGCAAACAAAGCTTATCTCTAAGTCTCTATCTCTTGTTTATGCAATTCTAATCTTGCTCTCTCGAGTCTAGATTCTAACCTAGCTCTCTCAAGTCTTAGGTTCTTTCTTTAGACTCTCTCTCGAGTAGCTCTAAAAGGATGTTTGGCACAGCATAAAACAAGATAATCGCAAGCAATGAACATCCTAGGTCATGTTAGCTTAGTTCTTCTCAACCCATTCGACAAGTTTAGTTACTCATGCGTGCTAAGAGAGTGAACAAATGTAGAATAAGAACTTCCATTGTATAAATATAAAGATAAAGTAAAAAAATAACAATCCAAGAAGAGAATAAAGAGACTGGTAGCAATCTCTTGCTTTCCAGGCTTTTACACTGTCTTTTCTACTCGTATTCAAAAGATAATCTTGCTCTCGCGAGGGTCGGCCCGCTCTCTGCTTTTACACCTCGAGTTGCCCTGAGCGATCTCCCGCGTCTCTACTCTTCTCTTACTCTACCTTAAAAGAAAACTATGAACACAGACGTACTGAGCTAAATCCACCGAACCCCTTTTCTGAAGAATGCCCTCGATATTTATAGAGCTTCGGGGTAAAAGGCGGCTTCTCTCTTATGATTGCACATATGAGATGGCTTTAATTCTCTGACTGATGCCCTGAATATCTGTCACCGAAAAGCTGAGTGTACTTGTTACCGTTAGCGGCTGTCAACTTAATTCGGATTCGACCGCCATCAGCTTTCTATCTCATCATGATTAATTATGACTTTCACCCAGATGCGCCACCAAGTTGCGCCATCTCTATGTGGCAATCCTTCTTGAGCAGATGTTTGCGAGCACAAATCACCGCAAAGCCTTGTGATAATGTTGCGCTCAACCATTGATTTCTTGTGATCGCTCTTTCTGCCTTGCGTCAACACATATTCTGCATAAAAATACAAAAATCAACTGTTTCTATGTGATGAACACATGCGACCGCAATGTTATAAACTTAATGCTTTTTGGACGCAATCTAACATATTTTATCAACGCAAGCTAACATTGTTTAAGAAATTAGCACTGTAATAACGTGCATTTCTGCCCGTTATCACACCCCCAAATTTAAACAATGCTTGTCCTCAAGCATGAGTTAAAGATTTCCTTTAGCAAGTCGCCCGCAAATCTCTTTTCCTAGATTTCTCAAGGATGCTTCATTCAAATCCTATACACCAAAATTTCCTTAAGTCTTAATCAAGGTTTTTAAAATATTTCTAAGACCTGGGGACCGCAAGTTTAACCTTAAAAAAGATTTTACTAAATTCCAGGACATCGCATGATTTATTTCAAAAAAACTTTTTCATTGGAGTGTCGAATGATTTTTATCCTTGCATATTTCTTGACATTATTATTATTATTATTATTATTATTATTATTATTATTATTATTATTATTATTATTATTATTATTATTATTATTATTATTATTATTTATTATTATTTTAATTATTATTATTATTATTATTATTATTTATTATTATTTTCTTTCTGACCTTGCGCTGATCCAAGTATCTTGTCTTCGTTTTGGCTTGCCCCCACGTGTGTCATGCGGACATCCAACTACGAGCAATGCGCTCTTTCTCAGACTAAACTCATACCTACTTGTAGCGGAGTTGCAGTTATTTATTTATGCATTGATCCTGCAACTTACTTTCGTTTTGGCTTACCCCACGTGTGTCATGCGGACATCCAGCTATGGGTAAGTGCCTTTCATAATTTGTAAAATGCGGTTTGCTATATGAATCGAATGTGAGTGTTTTCCCCATACTTTTGATTAGACTAGTTCGTGGAGTTGTGATTCTCATAACTCTTGTACGCTCTATCTTTATCTTTTTACCAAATAATTCAACTCTTGATGCGAGTATTATTTTCCATAGTCAGTGTTGGACCCTTAATGATTAACGGATCGGAAGATTTTGCTTATGCCCGTGTTATTAAAATGCGATATGAAGACATCTCCACGCTTCTGCTCATGTGGACAAATCCAATATAGTGCTTAAAACCCTTCTATGCAGTTTTCCTAGTATAGGTCTTAGTGAGGTCTCAAGAACTTATTGTGATTTTGGGAGTATACAAGACATTTTTATGAGTAGCGGTTGTACAAATCTAATTTTCATCAGTGTGAAAAATCGTTGTTGGAGCTGTCAATCCTAGTGTAGTGAATACGTAACAAAAACCTCACCATGTATGTGTGGGTGTGTTGATTTTCGTGCCAATATATATACAATGTCCAGAGAGATGGAAGTACCCACCCAGAATGGGGCGGCGCGCAGTTACGATAATTTAGAGTTGATTCTAATTCCTTACGGGAAGTAAAATGCGAATTGAGTAATGCGATAGTGAACGGCGATATTCTCGATATGAAGAAGGGATAATTCGGTTACTAACGGACTTCCGAGAGATCAGTTACATGCTTTGTCCCAGAATTCCATTGAACTAACTTACACCATTATTACCCAGATACCAAAGTAAACCATCTCTCGATACGAATGCTATGGCTTCTAAAGCTAGAACGCACGCGTTATATGCAATAAGTCTATAGGACCTACACATAAGCCTCTATTCTTATTTATGCGATGACAAAATGGCACACACACAAATAAGGCGACCACATAATATCATACCTATCCCTAAGATGCATGCGATGCAGGTTGGCAAACATAGCTTATCTCTAAGTCCCTATCTCTTGTTTATGCAGTTCTAATCTTACTCTCTCGAGTCTAGATTCTAACCTAGCTCTCTCAAGTCTTAGGTTCTTTCTTTAGACTCTCTCTCGAGTAGCTCTAAAGGGATGTTTGGCACAACATAAAACAAGATAATCGCAAGCAATGAACATCTTAGGTCATGTTAGCTTAGTTCTTCTCAACCCATTCGACAAGTTTAGTTACTCATGCGTGCTAAGAGAGTGAACAGATGTAGAATAAGAACTTTCATTGTATAAATATAAAGATGAAATGCAAAATAACAATGCAAGAAGAGAATAAAGAGCCTGGTAGCAATCTCTTGCTTCCCAGGTTTTTACACTGTCTTTTCTACTCGTTTCAAAAGATAATCTCGCTCTCACGAGGGTCGGCCCGCTCTCTGCTTTTACGCCTCCGGGTTCTCTCTCGAATTGCCCTGAGCGATCTTCCGGCATCTCTACTCTTCTCTTGCTCCGCCTTAAAAATCAAAGAAAAACTATGGACATGGCTAAACTATGGAGAAATTTATCTAAGCATCCGAACTGGTGAACTTCTTTTCTGAAAGATGCCCTCGATATTTATAGAGCTTCAAGGTAAAAGGCGGCTTCTCTCTTATGATTGCATAGATGGAATGGCTTTAATTCTCTGACTGATGCACCGAATATCTGTCATCGAAAAGTTGAGTGTACTTGTTATCGTTAGCGACTGTCAACTTAATTCGGATTCGACCGCCATCAGCTTTCTATCCCATTGTGATTAATTATGTCTTTCACCCAGATGCGCCCACCAAGTTGCGTCGTCTCTATGCGGCAATCCTTCTTGAACAGATGTTTGCGAACACAAATCACCGCAAAGCCCTACGGTAATGCTGCGCTCGACCATTGATTTTTTGTGATCACTCTTTCTGCCTTGCGTCAATGCATGTTCTACATAAATATACAAAAATCAACTTTTTCTATGCGATGAACGCATGCGACCGCAATGTTATAAACTTAATGTTTTTTGGACGCAATCTAACATATTTTATCAACGCAAGCCAGCATTGTTTAAAAACTTAACACTGTAATAACATGCATTTCTACCCATTATCACATACCATCTGAAAAGACCGTCACATACATCAGCATGCCACTAACGCATGGTCACCCTGAAAATCTGCTAAGTGTTGGTTCCTCTTGGCTCACTCGAGAACCTTACCTTCAACACTAAGAATATTTCCTGCTCTCCAATCTCACCTGAGAGCTTACATTTCTATACTTGGAAAGTTTCCTTCCTCTTGCATACAACTCCTCAAACTTTATACTTTCAAAATCGTTACTAACATTACATTTTCACAACTTATTTCTACAAAGGCATTCAACACTTAATTAAAGGAATTTGAACATACTTAACTAGTAAAACAAATTCAGGGGTTTACAATTAACTTTGTCATATCACATATGATGATACGAGCTCTAATTCATAAAATATAAAGAGTAACTTATAAAATGATTACTTGAAGAAGAAGAAAACAAAAGGTATAAGATCGATTTTCTAACAATGGAACAACACATTACAGATGACAAGTGTGATGGTCAACTTATGAATGTATAAAAATCTATGATTTATTTAAAAATCCTAGAAAATTACATAAATGCCCACATAATTTGTGTTCCTTGATCCCATCAGGAGAGTGCAGAGTAGGATTGATATGTCCTCAATGGAGCAATTAAACATCTGTTTTGAGGATAATACACACAGATAGTGATTAGACTGTGATTTAGGGTGTGTTTTTTTTACCACTTATAAATTGTTTGTCTAAAAACACTTGAAAAATTATTCTAAACAGGTCAAAGTAGTTAAGAGTTAAGAATGAGGGCTTGGTGGTTGTGCTTCAGATATAACTCCTACCAGTGGTGGATTGGCACTCTGACAGCCAAAGATCAATCTTTTCCACCAACTGCTGCCTAACTTTGTGAACTGCATCGGGAGAGCTACAGTTTTGAGCATTACCTAAAAAGAGACAGAGAGAGAGAGAGAAAAGGTAAGATTTAGAGGAAAGCAACAAATGGCAATGAACAAGTAGATTGTTGAACTTTTATACTTTCTTCTCTTTTTTTTTTCTTTTTTTTTTTTTAAGAAATCAACAACTTTCATAGAGAATGAATGAACGAATACAAGGGTATAAAAAAAATAAGCCTACAAAACATAACCCCTTAAAGAATGAGTTTCCAACTTAGTAAGAAGTTACCTAGTGAATAACTATTATTATTATTA